>NW_008688103.1:72902-95309 GCF_000695815.1 Acanthisitta chloris
GTTCCTCCCTTTTCTGCGTCTTCACAGGTGAAGAATCATGATATAAGCTGTTTAAAAAGATTTTATTTGGAAATTTATTTGTACATGTGTTGATGCTAAAGAAGCAGATTAAAGAAATATGCATTCCCTTTGCAGTGGATGTTAAGAGTGTTTTTGAGGCAATAAACAATTCAAAACACTCCATTTTACTATGGGGTAACTTTGCAAATTTTGCTTCCTTTGTTACACATGATTTTAGAAAAGTAATTTTAAGAGAGTAAAATCTCATAGCAGAGTCTGAGAGTTTTCAGCTGCTCATCAGCTATTGAGTAAGATGGACAGTCAAATGAAGGACTTTAAAATCCAGATGAAGTGAGCTGAGCTTTGTTTCCCTGTGCTATAGAGACATATAAATAAGAATTCCTAGGTAATTAAATATAACATACATCACTGGCAAGATCCCTTGAAGCTTTGGCAGCAAGTAAAGGCAAAGAATCAAGTTTCATTTCAAAGCCCTGGCCCTTACTCTTCTGCCAGCCTTCTTTGTACTTAATCTGAGAAAGGAAAGACAGCAACATGTCACCAACACATAAACACACAAAATCTTCAAACAAACATGAAAATTACTAAAAGCAAAACAGAAGTATAAATGTGCTCAGTCCACAAACTGGAAACTTCTTAAGTCACAGTTCATTATCATTTTGAGCTAATTAATTGTGCAGATATGAGTCAAGAATCTTATTCTTGGAGTTTACAGGCACTTTAAATCCCAGAACATGCACCAGTAGCTCTCATTTTTAAACAGACATGGGGGAGAGATGGTTTTTCAAAAGTGCCTCTGGTTACATCTACTTATGCAAATACTGTAGATCTATAGTAGCTGATCCATAGGACAGAATAGCTGATGCTAAGAATCAGACATCACGCCACTTATTTCAGGATTTTTCTTTCCCACCCCTCAAACTGGAGCTAGTCAGGTTCCATGCACTGAATGACTATTTGTAGCTGCAGTTCTTTATGTGAGCTGCTGGAAAACATCTTTCAGTTTGGCTGCATTCAAAAGGAATCCAGTTCATGGGCTCTGAGACCACCCCACGATGGGAAGCACAGCTCAGTGAAGCAGCTCTTATGATCAGGAGACTTTTCTTCAAAAGCACACTCATGAGCCACACTGTATCACAAATGCAGCATGAGCATCACATGCTTAACTTCCGAAAGTTAATGGAAGTTAAAGTAATAGTTTTTTAAGCTCTTTTTCAAGATTCAACTTGAACTTCCATTAGAGCAGGATCAAGTATGCCTTCATGCATACTGTGCCTGCACCTAATGAAGTCTTCAGGAAGCACCAATTTCTGGATTTGGCTTTTTGTATGTTTATATTTTACCAGTATCTAACAATGAGTATTCATCCCAATACATTACAGCCACAAAGAGTGTTGCTCCACAACACTCCAGTATTGCAACTCAAATAAAACTCAGGGAAAGTACACAAAATATGACAAACTTGCAGTAATGCCAGCTAACAACCATGAAAAATGATGAAACTTGTTTAAAAATAAGCCACACCAGTAACATCTGGAGGTTTTTTCTCATTTTGCACTTATGTCATTGGATTTTTTCCCTTCCAAAAACATCTACAACAATGGAGACCTGAAAAATACTTTTAAAATTAAAAAGAAAATATTTTCCTGCGAACACTTGATTTTAACACCCAAGTCTCTGTATGAATCACTATATATTATCATGAATTATGAACAGCAGCAACAGTGGACTTGATCCATGTTTGCTGAAGTCGCTGTTTCTTTCCATTGACTTTAGGGGGTTTTGAGTTATAAGAACCGTGAAAATGTTGGTTCTTCATACAAATATCACCTCAGAAGCAGGTCATTTTGTGAAATGAGCACTGATTTACTAAAGAAACTCAAATCATCTGAAAACATCATGAAAAAAAGTCTAGCTGCTTCACTGTCCTTGAGATTGGATGCACATCTATTCTGGATACTATGTTTAGTAAAGACTAATGATAATGCTAAATGCTTCCAGAAACAGTGTAAGCATCTTTACATTCAGTTCTGTCTGTTAGCAGCTTCATGAATGCCAATATTCCCACATGGTTTGACTTACCTCACTGTACAACTCAGCATTGGCTTTTGCTTTGACTAACTGAGGTACGTCCTGAGGTAGAGTGTAATTTGCTTTTGTCTTCTCATACTGGGCTCGGTAGTTCAGCTGTCATGTATTGAAAAGGTCAACAAGAAACTCAGTTATTTTTAGCTCATTAAAGTTATGACCATCAGACTCTTCAATTGCTGTTAAATTTCAGGCTATTTGTGCCATACATTATAGATACACTCATAGCTATGGCTGATGTAAATATGAGGACAATAAGGCAATTACAATCTTTACCTAGGTACTAGGAAGTGCAATTATTATTCTATAAACAGAAGAGCTACTGATTATCTGTAAGTGCAAAAGATATTATTGGAACCCATGCCTTCAGAAATACACAGAAGATTAAATCCTAACAAAGCACACGAATAGAAATCTGAAAAACTGAGACAAATATTAGACTCCTGGTATGCTTGCCACATTTTTGGAAGTGAATTCATTCAGTTTATTTTAATTGTTGATCTGGTGCTGAACTATCAAGTATAAAAATACTGATGTGCTACAAATGCTCTGAAATGAAATTATCTCTTAATTCTAATAAACAATTGTGGCTAACAATCACAGAACTTACATCACTGAGCTGCTGTGCATTTATTTTGGCTTGAGCAATCTGTGGAGTGCTGGCAACAGAGCTGTACTTCAGCTTGTCTATGCTTTGCCTGTAGTTTACCTAATTTTAGATAAAATGTAAAAAGTTAATAAAGGAAGAAATCGTCAGACAAGAAAATGAGAGAAGGAATAGACAAAGTTTTGTTAACTAATACTCTGGATAAAATGTTACTTAAACCCTAATGAATTGAGAGAAGGAAAAATGCCAGAATCTCCTGGATGAGTTAATGCTCTGAAAATTTCCTAGTCTGTGGTCACAGTTTTTATCCCATGTTGAAAATTAACTTATAACCTCTCCCCCTGAAACCCATAAGCTCTTAAAAAGATGCACTTCCAGCTGGTTCTCCAATCATTGCTATAAAACTGATATTCTGAACCTTCAGTTAGTCTATTTTTAACTTTGTCAGACAAAGAATATTGCAACTGTCTCTTATGAGGTCAGTCCAGTGTAACACTGCGTAGAGCAAGTGGACACTCTGACACTTGTCTTTACTGAGTTTTAATATAATAATAATCACAGAATTTCCCTGTGTGGTAAGAATTTTTTGCTTGGGAATGACGAGAGAAGAAAAATATATATTTATGGTAGGAAAAAAGTCATTTTCATGTCAGTCATCAATCGGATTGGAGCCCACTAAACTCCTGGCACATTAACATGGTGGCAACAATAAGCTATACAAGAAATATATTAAAGCCCAAAATTATGCAAGATTAAAAAAAACATAGAGGAGCTTTTTTCAAACTTGTAGCTGCCAAAGGACTCAATGCTACACTGCAGAACATAATTATTATACTCTATAGGCCTTCATTAATATTTACTGTAGTTAATCACCACATTGCAAATTACATTGCTTAAAATTAGTTTCCTAAGAACACTTTTTCCCAGTAAAGTGGAATATATTTCTAGAGAGTTTGAGTTACTGAAACTATTTTAATGCAAACCTTCTTATCTCGGGTATCCTCACATAAACTTGCTCATTCTGCCAGAATGACAAAAACTAGGAAAAAACACCTGAATTATCTCACAGGTCCAAAGTGATCAAGGTGCTTAAAACAGTTCATTTTCCTCTTTAGAGACAGAGAGAATTTCAATTCCACAGAAAGGGATCATTTCTTTTTTACTGAAACTCTGTATTTATTGCTACTTGTGATTGCTTAGTGTGTGAGAGGATTGTAGTCCAAAAAGAGTTCAGAGTCACTGCATTGGTTACCAGGGAGCAGAGAAGTCCTGGGACTGTTTCAAAATACTAGATGATGATGATGTGACTGGTGCAACTGAGTCCCTGTGGACAACTGATTTATGGGTTTCAAACCCAAATGCTGACTGTGAATAGCAGAGCCACAAGTAGTGCTGAAATATTTTGTACATTTTGGACATGAATTTGTGCTTACTTTGAACTCATCAAGAATAAGAACACTAAGCACTAAGCACTAGACACACACTAAGCAAGAAAACATTGAACTTGACTTTTTTAAGCTTTTACAAAGACACAGCTGAAATTACTGCTTGAAGAGGCATTAGTGCATCTCACAGTTGAGGTATATAAAGTATTTCCTCAATAACATGAGGGTTCTCAATTCTAGTTGTTCATGTTACTATATTTTTCTTGGAAGAAAAATCTCATATAAATCTCATATAATGTAATGACTTCTCTAAGGCATATTGCTCCTGGTTTCTTGCAATTTCAATGGAAAGACAGATTATTTACTTCTTAGGTATACATAAATACACTGCAGAGCTGCTGCTCTTCCTGTCGATGTGTTCTTAACTAAGACACAGGTTAAGTTCCCATTGCAGATGAGATCAATCAAGCCTTTAATGCTTGTGAGAGGTGAAAGAATGGTATACTGTACAGTCTGCTGTCCTCTGTTTATCGGTAGAGCATATATAACCACAGCAGTACACAATTTTCCACACATTGTTCCAGCAGTAACTCAACCCCAAACACTGAGGACATGGACCACAGGCTTAAGGCAGGTTGTGTGACCAATTAGTTCCCCTTCAAAGGGGAACACCTATCTATCTTCAGGGAATTCACAAAGGATGCAAAGACTATTTTAGTCTCCCCATCCTTTCAGTGCTTGTTGCTGCTGTTGAAGCTGTCCACGATGGTGAGACATTTTGCAGCACAGACTAGAGTTAGGGCAGAAGTCTCTCATTTCACATCACTGTGCAATCTGTACTGAACTGGAGCCAACAACAGGAGGTGGCAGCACTTTCTACTCCTCTGAGACCTCTTGACACTGCATTTTTTTTCTTTAACTTTCTTATCACTAGCTGTTTGCTCCCATGATTAAATCATCATTTGACACATGCAATCTATCACAATCTCTCCTACAGTGAGATGATGAGCTATGCAAGTCATAGAAAATAACAAAACCCCAAAACATAAAATTATTTACATCTTTCAAAGGGACCAACTTTCTTGTCATCTGGTATGAAGGAGTGAGTGTAGCTGGGTAATTGTAGTCAACACCATCATGTTTGTAATCAGATTTATAGGCTATCTGAAACACAAGGAGAACAAAAAAAAATCATTCTTTTCTTTTTTTTTTCCAGCTGTCATTTGTTTGAATAATTATCAGTCAAGAGGAAAGGAGAAACAATAATATTAATATTAAATGCAGGAAACAAAGTAAGTTCAATGTCATGAGTGACAAAGAAAATGAAATTATTTGCATAGTTTAGCCACTAATTGATTCTTTTTCAGCTCCTCAATTAATCCAATGCCAACAGTGGGAGCATTAACTTAACTTCCACCTATGACACATCTCTTTTATCTTTCTGCTTAGTTCTCAAGCTTCTTACAGATTTGTAAATAATGTACTTGAAGGAATGGTAGGTAATGAAATAGCTTCTTGACTAACCCAGTAAATTAAATTGGAATCCAGAAATCTTCATTAAAGACTCTTTTTTTCAGCAAAGGTCTGACCCTGGGGGTGGTGGCAAACAACCTTCAGCATCCTACTGATGTCAAAGAAAACTGAAGGATCTCAGTATGTTGCCAGATCACTGAAATTGCTTATTTTAACTTCTTCCACACAGTGAGCTATAATCAGTACAAAAAGGTTTCCAGAATTTCCCCTCTTCTCAACATATCTATTCTTCAGATCCCCAGCACAATATGATCTAAAGTTTTCTATCAACTTAATTCTGGAAAAACTGAATCAAGCAGGCAACAACCATACAAGTGTGATTAAAAGAGACTTACATTGCTTGCCAAGCTGCCAACTTTCATGGCATGTAGCATTCGCTTGTCCATGCCAATACCTACATAATGACCTTTCATTTCGTTCTGGTAGGTTTCTTTGTATTTATGCTGTACAAAAAAAGCAAAAATACTCTGAGAAAATATGTTCAGGTTTTCTATTAGTTTCCATATTTTACAGAAGGGAGACAAATTATTACAGCTGTGGTGTACTAGTGTTGCACCAATACAGAAACTCATTAGTCAACAACAACTTTGGTACTTTAAAAAATAAAAAAAGGAAAAGAAAAAGAAACCTCTGTGAATTTCCTGTTTTACAAGATAACATTTAAACCTGGGCACCACATAAAGAAGCTACCTCTGCACTCTCTTGCTACATATTACTTCACCAGAAATACATATTAGAAAAAAGTTCCAGGAAGGTAATATTTATACATTAACAAATAAAATTGGACTGTTCTGGTATATATTTCACCAAGCACAGAGTGGGAAGTTTGTCAACAAGAAAAATGAATCACTTTACCATCTCAACTACAGGGCAAAATATTTACTTCTCCAGGACTTCAGAGGCAATAGGAAACAAAATTATGTTTCAGTATAATGAGATACAAGCAGTATGATTACTAACATTGATTACTTTCACAAAGTACTTTCCCTGGCATGGACTCTGGTGAAGTATCTTCTGCCTAATTTTCCAGCTGGGAAATAGACATGCACAATTAAATAAGTAATAATTGTGACAGATAAGAGTAACAACTGACAGCTACTTCTCTAGATGAGCAGTCCATTGTAAGCAACATCTCTTCTATATACCATAACCATTCTTTTCATAATCCTATGTAAAATGAGACCCAGTTATTCATCAGGACAAACTAGGATAGGTGTTGTACAGACATGGGTTAAAATCGGTTATAATTGCATTTCCAGCACACACTTATCTCAAACACACACACACACACACACACACACACACAAAACTTGTGATTCCAGCAGCTACCAAGTTAAGCAAGCCACACACAAGGTACTGAAAACTTACATCACTGGTGAATTTTGAGATCTTGCTCACATTCCTGAATTGTGGAGTTTCACAATAATTCATGCTGTAGCCTTTGTTGTTTCCAAGATCCTTTTTGTACTCCACCTTAGTGACAAAAACACACAAGGGGAAGATATAGCAACACCTTAACCCACTCTGTTAAGTTCCTTCACAGAGTTTTTATTAGCCAAACCCATTGTTCAGAGATTTTGACACACAGTTTTCGTCAAGTAGCATATGATGAAAATTAAGAGAATTTTCATATACTCAGTTCTTGTCTTACAGGCAAAATAAATGGAAAAAATTCATCCATTTGGACCTCTGCAAAGTGTATGAGACAGTGCCATGAGGAAAATTATTCACAAATGCAATGATATACAAAGGAAAATTATTAACAAAAGCAATGATATATAGTGTGGAGCAATTGAAAACACAAAAGGCAAGAAGGACTGAACAGGGTGAAGTTTACCAGTAGAACCCTTCAAAGTTTAAACACAGAACAGGTTTAATATTTTCATTAAGAACCTTTGCTCTGAAGTAGGAATGTTGAGGGTGATATTAAAAGGGTTAGTGGAAATGGGACTAAACTCAGCAATGTAGAGTTTAATACATATAGGGAGTAGTCATAAAAATTTCAACTATAAGAGCTCATCACCTGAAAAGGCTAAGAAAGAGAAAACTGTTTGTGTGTAGTATGACCACAGAAAGATGTTGACATGCCAAAGTAAAACAGCCATGAAAAATGCAAATGTAGTCCAAGGCAGGAGCAAGAGGAGATTTTTGAGCAGTCACTGGGAAGTATGTGTACTATGTACCAGGTTCCAGCAGGACCTCATCAAGAACTTATGTACTTTTATAGTCATTCCTGTTTAAGGAACATGTATTCAGCCTTTAACAGCTGCAGTGAAAGACTGTGAGAGAGGAGAAGAGTTTAGCTTGCTTAGTCTAGGAAATCAAAGGCAGAGAGAAGAAAATTATATACTTGCAAACATCTCAGAAAGGTAATCATGCAGGGAGAAGAACTTTTTAAACTAAAGGCCAATGTTAGTACAAAATACAATAGTGGCAATAAAGTGGACAGGAATAAAAGTTGGCTAGAAACTAGAAGAGGAGGCTTATATGATACTGTGTCCAAACAGCAGGAACCAGGAATCACTGGCCCAGGAGGCCCCTTCCAGTCCTACTTCCAGGGGTTTTTCATTATTGCAGGTTTTATACTTTGACATCTCAAGAGTCTAAGTTTTTCAACTGCCATGGGGAAGTTCTAGAAACTCACATTTATTAATAGTTTTATAGCTGATTTGACACTATAAATAAATTAATAATTCAGAATCTACTGAGAATTCTCTAGCAATCTTCCCTTGCCAAGCAGAAAAAGAATCAATTATCACTAACACACAGTCTTTCACATGATGGAAGAAAACAGAAATCTGCATGAACAGAATGGTATAAATTTCGGCTCTGTTTGTTTTATTTTTTAATTATTAGTATAAACTTCTTTGACACACTCATAGGTACACACCCAAGTCATCTAAAAGTATTTGTGATTATAACTTCATAGCACAGTAAGAGCACAAGTCATTTTGTTGGGGATTTTTTTCAGATTTCTATTCTTCATGTGGCCAGAATTAGAATTACTCTTCCAGGGTTAGTTTCCCACACTTACATACAGATCATTGGAAGGGACAGATAACAGTACCTGAGAATCTGCTCTTGCACTTTTCTCTCCAGTTACTGTGCTACCCAGAGATGATTTTTGTTACACATGGTGCAATAAGAACAACAGCTTTTTCTATTTGTGCTCCTTACTCGTCAAACACAAATGTTTGCATGAGCTGCTCTCAAACTTGTTAACAGATCAATTCAACCCCTTACCTCACTGACAAGCTTGTTAACACTTTGGGCTTGTTTAAGAACTAAGTTGTCTTCAGCTGTTAGGGAGTGAAAGTGAGCTGCACCTTTCATCTTGGAAAGATCTTTCTTGTATTTTATCTGAAACGAAGGAGGGAAAATTATAAGATAGATGTCTACCTACTCATCATTACTATTTAGATTGGCTTCATGAGTCAGGATAAGGATTTTCCTATTCTTGCTTTGATAAGAAATTGGAACCTGCTAAGTTGAAACACTGCAAGTTCTTACTTCCTGAAACAAACCAAATATAACCCCACAGTCCTAACAAACTCTATCAAGACATTTTACTAGGCAGCATTTTTCTTAATCCATTTTTTACATAGACTGAACAGCACTGGTTGTTGTTCATAGCTTGAATAGATAAGTAGCAGATTCTTGGCTAGTGACTGGTTGGAGCTTGTGTTCACTTCTGTTACTGAAGTTAGTTCTCAGTACTTTAATTTTAGACTTCTAGTCAGAGCATTACAGGCATCAAGTGCTCTGCAAACTTTTCCTTTTGTAGAAATCAGCTCTTTTAAAAACCTGTATCTTTTTGTACTTCTAAGGTTTTTTAAGGGAATTAGATTCTCTACCAAATTAAGATTGACATAAAGGATTACTAATTTAATTTAGACATCAGGTTATTGACTTAAATCAGGCTCAGAGGGGTGAAGAGAGATAATACATTGGCCTTTTGCCAAACTTTGTCCAGCAAAACCCCTGTTGGGAATATGTTTCAATATTTCTTGTGTACAAGTTGTTGCTTATGTTGTACATCTGACATTAGTGCTTAAAAAAACAGACTCGCAATGCACAAAACAACAAATTATTTTACATGTGCTGAAGTGAAAAGTGTTTGTTCTTTTCCTGTTTTCCAAGTCTGCACACAGCTTCTCAGGCTTTAACAATATAAGGCAGCTTGGTAAGCACTCGTGCAAATGTTGTTGCCATGAACCAACCCTTTTCCTCGCTCCCAGTATTACAAATTAATAACTAAACTACTGACCATTAGCATTTTGAACACCTGCGAAACTCCCATCTTCATCTGGAAAGGTTCAATATTTCATGTTTAGACAGGGGATCACTGAGTTTGTCATCAGAATAGGGACTGGCCACAGAAGATTTGAGGGATTTTATATTCTCTCAGTCACAGGCTCAGGTAACAGAACATGACTGATCCTTTCACACTAGTTTACTGCTCTTGTCTGGTCCAAGTTGATATAAGCTGAAAGACTCAGCCATCTATTAGCTCCCCAGAAAACAGACTGAGCTCATCAGCTCAGATAGTCCCGTGGGGGACAGGTGTCCACACTACAAAGGTTGGCACTGACAGGAACCCTTCAGAGCAGCCACAGGGTACTAACCTACAGACTGACCCATTTTTTGTCACTGCCAGAAATGTTCTCCTCAAATAGGACTGAGGCTTTTTAACTGATGGGCTGCATACAAGAATCACACATCACCACCTTTTTGCCAATTCTTTAGCTTACCACCCAAAACTAAAAATCCTCAGCCTAGAAATCAGCTCACTTTCATGAAGTGACAGTGTCATACTCTATGGCTTCTTTTCTTCCATATGACTTGCTTTGTGCTAGAGGCATGATACATCAAAATATCAAACCCAGTACAGTTCATTCATCCTCCATTTATTCACTACTGGGAATACCACAGTAGTCCACAGGATGATTAAGGCAGTTGAAGGTTTCATTAATAATACAGGTGCAGATTTGCCAGGAGGGTTAACCTAACAGTAGGGATCCCCATTAGTTGCTACATCCATCTCCTCCCTCATGCAAGCTGGAGCTGTGCCCCCTTCTATTAATGGATATTATTAATCCCCTGAGCCACCCAGTTCCCAGCAATGCAGTGAAATGTCATTTTTGTTTACTTCTCAAGTGTAATTTTAGCATTCTCCTCCCAGGCACTGCTCTGACAAACTGCTGGTTTTAATTGTTTATGAATTGTATTGATTCAGGTTTCATACTTACATCACTTGCCAATTCATTTGCTTTCTTGGCATTTTGATAAGCTGGAGTGATCATAGCAGGAAAGCTTCCTTTCCCTCTGCGTTCTTCAAACTCATCCATATATCCCTGAAGAAAATTCAGAGTGTTTACTCATCACACATGAGCCGGTGGGGCCAAGGATGATTCAACAAAGCCCCACAGACCTTGTTAGTAGGAAGGTTCATGGCTTCAAATATTTTTTGAAAATTAAAAAGATAATAAAACGACCAAATGTAAGAATAAAACGATCTGTTAAATTAACTGTGACTATAAAATTACTTGTGCTGCATTGCAAGAGAAATTTAGGTGGCTATTAGCTGTGATCAAGATAGTATTCAAGTATACAATGACATGCATCTTTCCAATTTCAACTCAGTTCTTACAGAGATGATATGTGCTTGCCTCTGTCTTTGTCAATACATGTTTCCCAGGAATATTATAAAAAAATCTACTGGTTTGGGCAGCCAAGAGATTTGCTTAAACTTCATAAGTATAGCATAGGGTCAGCCTTTCTCTGTGGCATTACAGAAGTTGCTTGATCTTTCCAAGGCCATTTTACACATAATAACCGACCAAAAATAATACTTCTCTAGTGAAGTGATGTATTTTTGAAGAGGGATTAATTAACTAAGCAGAAGTACCTAGCTATTAAAATGGAAAACTCCTTAGAGAACAGAATCAAAAAGATTCCATTTGCTTGACTTAAAAAGGACAATTGTTGTGGAATTCACACTCTTAAATCTATCTATAGGTAAGTTTATGCATAAATGTTTGACAATTTGAAAACACTTTCGATAATTTATTAACAAAATACTGGAGCTTTTTTCCAAAATGGTAATGGACAATGACCATCCCAAAGCTTTCTATGGCTTTTCTGTTTCTGTCTGGAGAGAATGTGGTAAGCACACAAACAAGTAAGATACAGTGTAATATGTCCTCTCTGTAATCTTTGTAGATCCTTTGCAGTCAACACACAGCTTAAGTGAAAATAGAATGTGTGGCATGCCAAGAATGTCATGGAGAGCATGGATAGGAAGGACTATAAATGTCTGGGATATCTCTTTTGTCACTTCTCAATGCAAAACAATCCATTGTTGGTCATTTTGTATAGTGTCAGTGTCACATGTTAAGATAGGTCATACCATAAGTTTGTGAACAATATAGCTAATTATTCACTAATTATAGCTTTGACATCTATATTATTCTATCAACAGGCATAGAAAATAAAAATTATGCCTGACTAATCAGCTGAATTAGTTTCCTAAAATACCATTCATGAGTCTGAATTCTCCAGACTAACCTGACTTTTTTTTTCTCAAATAAATTTTCATATAATTTCTAATATTGCTCATATTACAAAAAAAAAAAAGTATTTTCAAAGGTCCAGAAAATTATTTTAGCCACTTCTAAGATTTGTAAACATGAACAAAACAGGTGTTTGTTGCACAGGAATTTTACAATAAGATTCTTTAAATTGCCTCATGTGATATATATAGATCTGTGTGATGCGCACTCATGATCTCAAGAGTTAGAAATCTCATCCCTCTGCCCATGTTAAGTCACAATTTTCTCAGAAAGATCCATTAATTTCAGTGACTCTATGTTATTTGACTAATAATATCAGTATCTAATCTATGAAGATTAAAACTCAGACTGAATTAAAAGTCTGTGACTGAAGTTTCAAAGAAACTTTCAAAGAAAAAAACTTAATTAATTCTAAAGACGGAAGCATTCTAATGTTTGAAAATGTAATTAGTACTTTTTCAAATTCATTTTATTTGTTTATTCTTATTAAAACTTGTAGCAGTTCAAAAGAGAGAAACTAATTGAAGGCTTCGTTGCTACAATTCTAAACTCATATTCTTCAAGGACGGTTTGCTTTTCACAGATTACTAGATGTAGATTTGGACAGAAGAAGTGAAGAAATGCAAAATCTCCAATGTTTTAGGATAATACAGTCCCTGTTCCTTCATTTCTCCAAAGTATATGTGTCCACTGAGGAGCTAGGACAAAGAAACTAACCATATAGTTTTCTTTACACTAGAACACTGTTTGATCCCTTTCAAATTCAGTTCTATTTTGCTGTGCTATTTCCCTAACTTAATTGGAAGAGAACTTTGGATGCATTTTGGGAGACCACAAAAACAATTGCATTCCCTTAAAAAATGAAACAAAAGCAAAATGAAGGCCACAGACCAAAACAGAACTAAAGCCTGTTTGGTCCTACAAATGCGGAACTACAGTTTGCCAGGCTAGGAATATCCCTTCTGTAGAAGAGCTGAAATCTAAGAGATTGTGTATCTAAGGCATTCAGTGCTGCTTACACAGACTGAGAACTGCAAAGCTCCTAAGATTTCTAAAAATACTGGCAAGAGCTTTCTACAGTTTCACAACCCTTTTACTTTTCTCCTGACTGAATTTACATTTTCTTACTCATGGAATGGGAATGTTTCAGCAAGTAAACACATTTCAGTGTGATACATAACACCACCACAATAGAAATGTATAGTGCATGCATGCACACCAAGGTTAGGCTTACCTTCTGGAATGACCCTACCATATTGGTCATGCAGTAACTGTGCAGGCACCTTTAGGTCTCACCTTGCAAGGGCCAATGTCAAAGGACCATGGTGCTGTGGCACACCATCCTTTCCTTTTCTTTGAGACCTCATTTTCTCATACAGGAAAACAAAGTGAAACTGGGTCTCACTGTAGTTTCTAATGTCTTGAGCAATCAGCTACAGTAATGATTAACATCAGCACAGTTATCTCTTGAATGTTGCATACCTGGCCGTATTGATCTACATTTTCTCTTGCAACAGCAACATCTGTTCCAGCTGTATGGCTGGCTTTTCCCTTGATCTCTTTTTCATATCTTTGATGATACTTTACCTAATAGGGAGAAAAGGAAATGAATAATCCAGATGAGTTTAGTCTGGCACACAGATGCTGCATAATAAATAACAATCAACGACATGCACATGTTGTTGATAAAGGACTGTCAAAATTCCCATTGCCACCAACCTACAGAAGTCAAATATGCCACTTGAAGATACAAAAACAAAACTAGTGGTGTACTTTTTAATAATGCACTAGGAACATCGGAGGACTTGCCATTTCAACCCAGACCATTATTTCAGTATTATGTTCAGCAGCACTTGCTTAACAGTGGCTAATCCCTGATGCTCCATCAGGTCAGATAAACAGAACTGATTTCAGTGTAAATTCATGGTTACCACAGAGCACATTTTCACCACAGGGTAACCTAAATGCCATCAATAAATGAGTTTGTTTCTGAAAGGTGCTGATCTCCCCAGTGATCAAGGGAAGTTTAGGTATTCAACCTACAAGTTTAGACCAAGATTTCCATTACCTTTGCTGAAGTCAAAATAATGCCTGTAACCTGATGCTGCCCTTCAATCACCATGTGTGTTTGCTGACACAAATGAAGGGTTTTCCACAGATCAAAGACAAACAAAAACATTTAAATCTTTTAGTCAGTTTCTTTTGCCTTCGAAATTACAGATCTCCTTTTTTTCTCAATGACTCTTAATAATATTATAAACTCACTTCCACTGAGTTACCACAATATGTTATCATCTCCAACAAAAAGAGCTTTCAGTCTGCAATAACACAGCACAATTAACTGTACATTTTGAAGCAATACTGATGTCCTTATACAATGCTTATTAAAGAGTACAGAGGTGTTGTGGTTTTCTTTGGAAAGGAAAAGAAAGGCAAGCAGATTATTATACCAAATAGTTTTAAAAAACCACACACACAACAGTAAGGAGAGCAAAATTAGTGGAATAGAAAGCTGTATTTTATAAATCTAGATCTATGCCATGCTTTTTGTGTGCATGTATATTCTTTACATATAATTGCTGTTCAAACAGGTAGTTTCTTGAGTTCATAAAAGTGTCATCTTGCGACAGTACAAAAGAAGGAATAGGAGAATGAACAGTAAGGATCCACTGGGAGCATAGAAATACATGGCAAAGCAGAGCTCTGCAAGCACAGCCTTCCCCTGATACAAGGTCACCCAGAAATATTGTGGCTGTGTAAAAGAACTGCACTTCAGACCTTCTAACTCATACTGAGTCGGGTAGAATGAAATCAAAGAGCTCCAGCTGACTCCTTATTGTCTTTCTCCTCAGTTGTATGCAACATGAGGCTGGGTAAAGGGGATGTTTTTGACCACAAAAATCCAGAGTGTGGATTCACAAATGTCTCATGTTCTCACTGTGCATAAAACTCAACTTTGTCCCTGCAAGAAGAGGCAACTACTGGAAAATCTGTGTATGAAGTACACTGCTAGAGTAACTCCACAATGCTCATGGAATTTCCGCTTGGAAATGTTTTAATCTAAAATTTGTGTGGCGATTTATTATTTTCTTCCCACAAAAGAGTCTTTGCTTTGGACACTTACATCACTGGCTAATTCATTCGCTCTCTTGGCTATTTGATAAGCTGGAGTGATCATAGCAGGAAAGCTGCCTTTGCCTTTCCGTTCTTCAAAGTCTTCTGTGTATCTCAACTGTAAAAAAATGAGACAGTTCTGGAGCAATTAGATCAAATGTATCTTGATTGCACACATAATCAATTCCTTAAATTGCTAAGTCAGGCGTTCGATGGCTGTCATCTACCAAAAGGAAGACGAACCATGAAGTCTCAGTCTTTGCAATGCAGTCTTTAACTATGTGATCATGTATCTTCTACAGGATTCCTTTGTCTCATTTGGGGTATAGGATGAATGACAGTTTTTGAAAGAAAATACTGAAGGTGTCTGAAAGATGCCTGCTCTATTTACATTAGAGACAGGCAACTTCCTTCTTTACTCTGCATGGCAGCTTGTTGCTGGGTATAGAACAGACCAATTCTGGCAGCCAGCTAGTCCCTAAAATGGTCTTGAACTGAATATATTCCTTCTAAGTATTAAATACCTAATGGCAAAATTAGTCTGCCCTTAAAATATTAACTTTTTACTTTTCTTTATGTTCATATTTTTAAGTGATTTATAAATACCCTAAGAATCACTTGCAGAGTCAAAACCAGGTTGATCTATTTTGTTTCACTTACATCACTTGAGAGCTGTGTTCCAGCCTTTGCATGAAGTATATCCGGAGTGTCTACAACAGAGGTGAACTTTGAATCTCTCTCTTCATGCCCACGCTTATATTCTACCTGAAGGGGAAAACATATAAATCCATTTACAAACAAGAAGCAGAAAAAATGTATTTCCTATTAGAAGACACTCCACACTGTACAGTCAAGCTATCACTATATTTAAGGCCTAATTTCCTCAAAATGAATGCTCAAAGTAGACAGAACTGGACTCAGATAACCAAATTATCAAATGTGACTAGATTTATGTGAGCCACACATTTGGTTAAAATATCATGAGAATACTCATTAATGGCTCAAGTTCATACTGCAATGACAATGCAGAGAGTGTTTGCAGAAAACAATGCAATACATTAAAATGTCTTCTCCAGGATTTGTTTTTACTTGATTTTTTTTCAGGTGAATCATTACTTTTATAAATAAGGCATTTTCTGTGCATAGATTTAAAGTAACTTGTATATAAATTATTTTTAGTATTTCATCTATTTAATTTTAAATAATAAAGAAAACCAAAAATGTCAAATGTGAATAATTAGGTGAATAAAGCCATAACATGAAAACAAAGGTAATTGATCAAATGAACATTTTTGAGTGAGTCACAATCTTTTTCAGGTTGTGATAAATTACAGCAAAAACTGCCACATTTTTCAGGAAATATCTAATTGTTTATTTATCCTACATGATTGTCTTGCCAGGCCAAGTAACTTGTTAACCCTGTTTTTTGCAACATGTTCAAATGTTCTCACTTTGCAGAATTAACAGCATGACAAATATTCATCATAGAATCTAATGTCTAAAGTGAACGGCCTGAATCCAGGATTGTCCAAATTCAGAAGTCCAAAATATAATTAAATAAACCTGTGACTTACATTGCTGCTTAGTTGGGTGGCTCTTTTAGCAACCTGATAACCTGGAGTGATCATAGCAGGAAAGCTGCCTTTGCCCCTCCGTGGCTCATATTCTTCTGTGTATTGGAACTAGAAAATGAATTTGTTACAGAAGAACCTGCTGTAGTTTAGTGTGATTCCTCTTTCAACAACAGCTTCCTAAGGGTATTTAAAAATCAATAAATTAAACAGCTTACACCCTACCAGTTTGTTAGGTAGACCTATTTCCTACATATAAGAGAAAACATTTCCCATTCATATCAATCATCCACTGTTAACTGGCTACGTTGACGGGATCACTAAAGCATTGTATGGGCGTAGACAATGAGTCATAATTCAGAAGTGACATTCATCAGTCATGGAAATACAGTCAATGAAAGGTCTAGTCTATGGAAAATATGACACATTTTCCGTCATGAGTTCTGCTCTCCTGGGGGAAACAACACTGCTTGCTAGATCAGGTCACCTCAGTTGGGTCAGTAGTTGAAGTGCTTCTCAATTACATAAATATATAAACATATGATTTCCAGGATGGGCACTAGCACTGATAAGTGACTTTAATAACCTACATTGTTAAGTATTGTTATTGACAGAAGTAAACACATCAGTCTCTCCTTTGGTAACACCTTTTCAAAGATTAGACTGTAGGCACTCCTCATATACTTCATACAAAGGCTGGAGGTGACATCTTACCAAAGGTTGACTTTGATGTACTGCTAAGTCTTCAGAATATGACAGACCATGAAAATAAAGGTATTCCAAAAATAGTCCACTTACATCACTCAGAGCCTTCTGCGCCTGCGCTATCTTGACCATCTCAGGATCTGGGATGGTTCCTGAGTACCATGATTTTCCTTCCTCGTAGGCAGCATAGTAAGCACTCTACAAAACAAAAATTGAATAACTACCAATCTTTACCCTTATTTTAATATCCAAACAGCTGATCTGACAGAAACAAAAGAAATACACACAGTGGCGTGGAAGTGAAATTTATTCTCTGCAGCTGTACAGTACAAGGCCTACATTCCTCATACCTTTGGAATGTCACGGCAGAACTTGTATAACAAGAATTGACATCAAGATGACAGGATCTAGGATCCTGGAGTGAGACTCAAATAACTCCCCCTGAGAATCAGATCACTTGCTGTGAAGCTACAGTGCCAGTAGAGAGAAGACACACAGAGTATGTCTGTACATACAGCAGTCCGAACAGCTAACTGGATAGATACACTATTCCTTCCTCATCCTCTGCTTCTTGCACCCTAAGCCATTGTCAAGCTATGCTGCCTTGAGAAGTTCAGCCAAATGAGAAACCATGGCTTTTCTAGCATTGAAATGCAGTGACTAAAACCCTAACAATCAGGACTGCTGGGGCCAATACTTGGACTCCTGCTGGCTGGTGGCTTGGAGACCTGAGGGGTATTTCTTACCTGGGTAGCCAGTTGTTGGGCTTTATAGACATCTTCAATCTCCCTGGATCTTACATCCCACTGAAAGACTGATTGGAATTGTTCACTCTGTTCTCGATATTTTATCTAAAAATAATAAATTGTAGTGACTTGTATTAGCAGTTTGTTAGGACATACTAACACCCCAACTCCCCTTCAGAGAAGAACAAAAACAGAGGCAAATGAGGTGAAGATAGCATTTAGCCCTAAAGTCAAAACTTTGCTTTCTAGTCCACACCCAGCTTCTGCCTAAGATTTCTGCAATTATTGGAGCTGCACATCTCTAAAAGAGGCGACTATTACACCTGAAATCTGGCATGATGTTCTGAAAGAAGAATTTTATCTTTAGGTAACACTTTTGGGGAAACAATCTATGAGGATTGAAATCCCTGAGAAATTTTAAGCAGGACATGTCAATGCAGCATTAAATAAAAACTATTACCCTGTGAGCAATATTCTACTCCCTTATTTCCCTGCAGAGTGTCCACAAAGTATCTTAACTGTGTATATGTAAATGACTACTATATTTAGTCCTGGGTCATTATTTTCCTTCTACTACTTTTATCATGTAGATAGCATATAGAAATCCAGCTGAAATCACAGCTCTGTTATACACTCACTCTTGAGATGTAAAAACCCAAAGAGTACAAAATTGAAACTGACTGTAGAGAAGTATTACTGAACATGTGTACCATTGTTCCCATTTATAAATTAAGCACAGAGGTGCAGAGAGCTGAATGATTTGTCTGCTCACACAAAAATTCTGTGTAGAGGGAGTGAGTTTAATTTTTATCTCTGCATTTGAGTCAGTGTCTCAGCATAAGACTTATGTGAGAATATCATGTTAGGATTGAAGAAACATTTTCTGCATCAGAAATAACCTTACATATAAAAATTCAACAAACTACAGTAGTAATTAAAGCCTTTTCCCGCGTTAGCATTATTTTATACATTTACCAACAAAAAAGTTTTCCTGCTCTCAAAATTTCTACAGAACTTCATCTAAGCAGGTACTGCAGAATCAGCTTCTTTACCACCCTTAGCAATTTTCTCTCTGGAACAGAACCTCATTATGTGATTGAAAAGGACAGAAGGTGCTTAAGGTGTATAAAACAAGGGAAAGTGATCTTGAGCTATAATTTGTCTGGCTTGAATATTCACAAGCACTGGAACTATCATTCTCATATCACTGCCTAAAACCAGAAATAGAACCTGCGGTAATCCCAAACTCATTCCTGACCAGTTCGGTCACACAAAGCTTAAAGTGTGATAGTCACTGCTAAAATAGTTACTGCCCATGATATTGCAAAAACTGATGAATAAGAATACTGTACAAAATAATAAAAGATACAGCGTCTGATAAAGACTAAAAATGTGCATCAACTTTGCACAGCTAATACAGAACATCGTAATGAATTTTGCATGCTATAATCTAAGAAATACAACTTTCCTCTTATTCTAATGATGGCTAATCACATCAAAACATGTTGCTTTGCCTACGAAATACATTTGTGCAACGAATGATACTATTTTAGAATACAAAAAGATGCGACATTCAAGAAAATAGCATTATGCAGGGAAGTGAGATAGCTATCAATTATTGGCCGTTCCTGCAGCTTTTGTGTCATTAAATTCTTGGAAACGCAGGTTTGAAACCAACGAGTCTGGGGGCAAACAATGCAGGAGAGCCAAGGACTGCGCGGGGACCGCGGGCTGAGAGCGCCCCTAGCGGTGAGCGCGGGCACAGCACCCCGAGGGAAGCGTTTCCGTTCCCACTCTATTCTCAGCCAAACACCTTCACTCAAACCACGCAAAGCTCCCTGGGCTTTGTGTTTCCCCATCTCAGACTTGTCAGAAATACCTCACAAAGTACTTATGAGAACTTTTCCCCATGTCACAGTAAGATAAAATTTACTTGTTGTTTCATGTCAGATCACAAAGCAAGTAGTCTGTTCTTGTTTCCAAAGGCTGTGTAAACCCCTCTTAGTTACTAAGTTTACACAGATCTGGGCAGTTTATGCAAACAATGAGTCCATATAGATTATCAGATATACAGGTGAGAAGCTCCTATCCTTTTTTACTTCTGACAGCAGAAGCAAATTCAAATCTAACCTTTCTTTTTCCTGAATCATAGAATCAGTCTGGTTGGAGAAAACCTCAAACATCATCAAGTCCAACCCTACCGTGGTTACTAGACCATGGCACTAAGTGCTACATCCAGTCTCATCTTGAAAACCTCCAGGGATGGTGAACCTACCACCTCCCCAGTCAGCCCATTCCAATGCCTGACTACTCTCTCTGCAAAAAATCTCCTCCTAATATCCAGCCTAACCCTCCCCTGGCAGAGCTTGATTCTCTGCCCTCTTGTCCTACTGTTAGTTCCCTGGGAGAAGAGACCAACCCTCACCTGACTACAACCGATAGCATTAAAAAAAATAGGATTCAAACCTGGCTTAGATTTTCCTGTTCTATAAGAACACAGAAGGGTAAGTAAAAAGCTCATATTTATATTTATAAAACAAGACACAAATATCTTATCAAAACGCACAACAAAGACAAATACATTTGGCTCTCAATCTTCTTACCTCACTTACCATCTCCGACAGTTTTTTTGCATTCATATTTATTGGTGTGTCGAACACACTTGTGAACGCATTGTTTTTTGGATTATGCCTAAAAAAGGGAAAGTGTAAAAGGATATTACAAATGTACCAGAAAGCCCACCAGAAAGGTTCTCTTGGAGCACTCAAAAACACAATAGCAGCCTCCACCCCTCTACACATAACTTTTCCCCCCTCTCACACAGAGATCTCAGATTACATTCAAGTTATTATTGTATGGAGTAGGTGCCTAGAGCAAAATTAATTTTAATGATCGTCATATCAATGCTGTGTTTCTAATAACAAAAGAGAATAATAGAATAAAAACCAACTGTCATCTCTCCTTTTTCTGCTGACAAATTTGACAGGAATTGATCATTATAAAATAAAAACTTCCTAGAACAAACCAACTCCAAAATCTGCATTTTTATGCATTTTCTTTATGATTAGCTCAACCTTGTTAACTCTTAACCACTGATTTGGAAAGCACTGAATTTTATGGTTGGGCTTATTTTCCTCCCACAACACTGAAATGAAACTTAATTTGGTCTCTTTTAACACACTGGACAAATGAGGAGGCTTTCTATACAGTATCAAGAGTTTCCCACATTTGTGATTAGTGTCAATCCAAAGATGTGCATGAAGGCACTGACAATACCCTATTTCACATCACACATGGGACCAGGCTGAGTCAGTGATCTTCTATTACATTAAAATGACTAGGTGAATTAAACCTTAGCTTTTTAAAATTAGAATAAATTAATAGATAAGATAAAGGAAAGGAAAGGAAACACACTTACGCTTGACAGTAAGGCTTTTTCTCATGGCTAACAAAGTTGTTTACTGTTAACATCATCTTGCATACTTCGCAGTGAAAACAGGCTTTATGCCATGTCTGGAAATACCATACAACAGAAACCAAACAGACATGATTTGTATTTCATTATTATTCTGCTCAGTTTTAAATCTTAGTATTGATCCTTACAATTCATTTCATGAAATTTGAAGATTTTTTTTCTTCAAATATATAAGTATTATTAACTCAGTTCTGAACCCAGCTATGAGTAAAGAACTTTTGGAACCAAGAGATTTGCACTGTGTTAAAAGTGCCAATCTGTACATTTATTATAGTCCAAAATGATAAAGAAAGAGAACTGACCTGATCTATACAGTTAATCTTCTCAGCAGGGTAAACCCCATAGCCACATCTAGCACACGGCTGCACATTCATCTTGAAATCCACAGAGTGAAAAATATATAGGTTTATACAAAAGGTTCAAAGAGTATGAAAGTGACTTTTTGGCCTGTGCAAAGCACACTCTAGACACTCCAGTCAGGGCCTTTTGCTGTGGTCAATGGCTCCCATTAAAGCTCTGAATTGAAGTCTGTTGCTCCGTTTGCTGACCTTCTGTTTCAAAGTCAGCTGCAGGCTGGCTTTTAAAGCTGC
>NW_008688103.1:95344-100933 GCF_000695815.1 Acanthisitta chloris
CAGGGCAGCAATATCTTTCTCTAAATAGAAGAATGAACTCACGGAAACGAATCACAGCCATGTGAATGTTAGAGTCTGATCATTTAGTATTTCAGTTTTGCTGTCCTAAGACCAGGATGAAGAGAAAAGTATATACAGCAGCAGCAATTTAGCATAGTTTCTCCTCGCCCTGATATACAACAAGTGACCTCATGCAGGACTACTGCGTATTTGGGAGCAGACTCATAGTAGAAGGAGGTACCACCAGAGAGACAGGCCAGGGATGGGTTTGAAGCTTCCTGGCCCTGTGGTGGATCTGGAAGAGGTACACTGCCATTGTCCCAGACAAGTCCTTAACTTTTTCTCTTGGTGCCCACTCAGTTTCACCTTGTATATTACAGGGAGCAGAGCAGAGCACACTCATTTCTCATATCTTTTTGTTTCATCAGCCTTTCCCTCCATCTCCAGGTGTAGGGGGATGCACAGTGAAACAGGCAGAGCCTCTTATCACACAGAGTTCTAAACATGATGGGTACAAATCCAAACTTCTATCTTCTACGGGAAAAACTTCAGGAAGGAACCATTTACTTTTGAATAGAATGAACAAAGCATCTATTTAACAGTGCTCACAAAGAGTAGGCTGGCATAGATCAGAATATAAAACTTCCTTCACCAAATAACGATAAGGAATTATTACGTCTGATATTAGGATTCAAGCAAGCTATTAGGGTTGTGAAGTCTGCTCTGAACAAAAGAAGCTATTAAATTCTACCAGCTACGAATGGTCAGGATTTGAGATCTACATCTCACCTAATCATAATACCTCCAGCTGCAGGGCTCCATAACCCTGGGACACAGCTAAAAGCTATCTCAATCTGAGTAAAAGTCTACTTAGTCATCCACGCATCTGCACCACTTCCTGTGCCTGCAGCAGTCCTGGGATATTGCTAAGCACATTTCTCTTCTATAAATTACAAGCAATTCAGTCAAAATCATTCCTGTCTAAACCTTCTGGGTATGCTTAGAGAGGCTCCTATTCATCTGTCCATGGATATACACAGTTCTGCTTAACTTATTATTACTACTTTTAGTGAATGCTGACAATGTACTGGCACAATGTACTGTCAGCAACTGGTGTGCTGAAAATAGAGCCTCTAATCTGAAGAGCAGTGCCACAAAGTCCTGAAAACACTTGAGGCCTTTCAAAGTAGTTAATATCAGTATATAAACAGATACATTTTTATTTTTGAAAAATGTCCACAGAACATAAAATTTCATGTATTAAAATAACTGCTGAGTTACCTCATCCTATTCCTTTCGGGATCAAGAGTGATTTATGTTGACAAAGTTACATCACAATAATATTTATTCCACGCACACCTGTGAACCAAATTAATTTGGAAGTCTTCCAGTTCCCTTCTCACACAGCTTTGCATCTTGTCCCAGATTGCCATTCTGTTTATGCAAGTGACCTGTATTAGGGTCACTGTGGCCAGGCCATCTCCTCCTTACTTAGCACTTGGCATACTACCAGCTGCTGCCTCTGTGTTCATCCACTCCAAGAGGCACCATATTGTATATTTTCTAGATAATCCTAGTTGCCTTCATGCTATCTGAATTCATGCTAGAGTCCTTGTCTCACAGTTTACCAAGAATAAAGATGTGTGACCTGCTCCCGCCCCAGCACAGAAAAAACACTGCTAAAGGCCCTCCTGAAGTGAGTTCTGAGAGGTGCTAAAAGCAGGACATCCCTGAAACACACACAAAAAACATAAAGACTTGGCAACTACAGAGCAAATAATTTGTCCATGAGTCACCTGAACACTGGATAGGGGATGATCAATGCTGCAGCAACCCTAGTGGGGAGGTGTCCCTGCCCATGGCAGGAGAGGTTGTGACTACATGATCTGTAAGGTCCATTCCAACCCCTAAAATTCTTTGATTCTATGATTCTAGGATACTACCCTCATATCCATTGTGCACCAGTTCTGCTGGGGTTTGTTGAGGATTTCCCCATTTCTGAGCACCTCAAAACTGTCCTGTTGCATGGTCTGTTCTTCATACCCCTGGATTAAAACTGAGTTGCTAACAGAAAAGAGAGTTTATTGAAAAATAAGCATTGTATGGTCTCATTACAAAGTACACACTGCATTTTGATCATGCAAGGAATTAAATCACAAAACCAGCGCAAGTTTGTTATCTTGACAAATCTTAGCAAGACATTTTCTCTTCAGTTAAAAGCTCATTGTGGCTTTTTTCCTCCTTTAGTAAGGCCCAATAAAGGCTTTTTGATATCAATGAAAATCTTAAAAGGCTTTACTTAACAGTAGAACCTTAATCAATGTGGTTTAAAAGCGCTGTAGTTACACATAAAGTACAAGGAGACAGTACCTTGAAAGTGCAAATTAGTAGGAAGAAACATTGTTACCTCTCCAACCTCCTCAAATTCATTGAATTAACTGCACAAAAAACTTGGAGCATCTCTGCATTCTCAATCTGAATCTAAAAAAGCATACATTAGTTAAAGTAACCTCTTAAGAGGCATTTGAGTCAGGGTCACCTCCTCTGTCACTCCTCAAGACTAGCTGTGCTCTTCCAACTCCATGAATAGCAGGAAGCAAGACACGACAAATTATGGCAACTTTATCTTCCTTCTGTTTGAAAAAAACACCCCAACAAAAATGGTGCTGGTTCACTACACAAACTGTGAGTGTTATCTACTGTTAAAAGTTGCCTGTAATATTTCAAACACTAGACCAGCCTTGTTATAACCTTCTCTGAACCCCATGGTTAATTAGTCACCTGGGCTCAGGGCCTTCTGGCTCACACAGCCTCTCCACGCTAATCAAATTTAGCATAGTAGCAAATTCAGCTTGCAAAAATATTGAAAGAAAGCTGGAAAAGATTTATCAACACCAGAGTCTCCCAAGACTTTGAGAAAAACCTCCAAGGGACCACCTTCCAAACTTGTACAGTTGCTTTTTACATTTTTGCAGTTTTGGAAATCAACCAACAACTGTTTATATTTCATGACTGAAAGGATTTATGCTTAATTTTCCCTTTGTTGCCAGTGTCAGGAAAACCTGAGAGTGTAGGGATTTTGCAAATGCTTCTAACATAGCAAGAGAAAGCAAGAAAGAAATGGAAAAAGGAACCAACAGGCCAAGAAGGCATCACTGTTACAGAGTGGTGAAAGAACTGGCAAGGATGTGCTACAATTAAAGCTGAAAGCTTGGTGAAATGTGTGCAAAGCATGCACAGTATAGCCCATGTGCATACAATGAGAGTACCAGTGTCCAAATATGACCATTTATCATGTATCACAGCATAAAAAAGACCCAAGTTTAAAGCTCATAAAACATGGCATGTGCAACAGATCATCTCTGCCTGATTACGGAGAAATCCCACCAAGAACACATACACCAAGCTGACTGAGATGCATTATTCTATCAAATTCCATAAAGCTGTGGTGTGACAAATCACACTGCACTGCCTCAATATTTCCCACAGCATATCAAAACCATCCATCCTTTCTTGCAAAATACATAAAAATCTAACAGCTGTCATTTAGGAGGGAACACCTTGTGAGCCACTCAAATCCTCCATCCTAAAAGTATCCCCAGACCTGACTCCCAGGTCTCAGTGAAGCCCCAACCTTGTTTTCATACAAGTTGTGCAGAACATAGCACATAGTTATTATTCAAGACAGGTACTATTTAGTTGCCTCAAGCCTTCTAGTTTGTACCTGCCATCTACCTTTCAGTTTCCCAAAGGCACACTCCATTTTCATCCTGCATCTGCTTACGCAGTGGTTAAATACTTATTTTCTACAATGCAAATATCCAGTCAAAGGCTTCATTATTAATGTTTTTAGGGAGTAGATTAAGTCTCTGGAGATAGGAAAAGCAATGCTGATGCTATAGGTATAACATTGCTGGCTCTTCCCCCTGCCCAGTAATGCACGTGGCCAGCTGTGCAGTATTCTACATGAGACATTTTTTCCTTCCTGACCCTTCCCTAGGTGGCAATCACTCCATGCCCTGAAGCAAGATACTGCCTTCTACTTCTACAGTCTTTTTAATTTCTTCCTTACTCAATACTGGAAACAAGCAAGACTTTCTGAAAAAAAATCTAGCACCTTATACTGCTTGACATTAGCATGTATTCAAGAAAGGCATTGCAGCACACTGAGGAATCAAACTTTCTCTTTGTGAATGCCAGCAACCAATGTGAAAACAAAACCGAAACAGGGGTTTCATCAACAGTTTGAGTCAGAAATTCCCATTGCACAATTCTATTAGTAAACACTTGAAAACTGGCAACCATTTTCAGACCACTTTTTTGATAGCAATACAGTGACTTTTAAAAAAAAAAAGGGCATTACTAGGTCTGCTAATTTGGCTGTGGTGGCCAGATGGTAATGGATAAACATTTTCATCAAGAAACAGAAGCAAATAGCTTCTGGGTTTCCTAGGTAACTCCCTACATACATCATCAGGAAAGTATATTTCATAGAATCATAGAATTTTAGGGATTGGAATGTACCTTATAGATCATCTAGTCACAACCAACCCTGCCATGGGCAAGGACACCTCCCCACTAGACCAGGATGCTCAAGGCCTCATCCAGCCTAACTTTGAACACTACCAGGGTTGGGGCAGCCACCACTTCCCTGGGGTGTTCTGAATGATGGTGCCACTGCCAGTCATTGCTGGTGATGGCACAATCTTGCTCCACTCCTCTCCATGTGTTTACATGAAGATCTATACATTTCCAGTGTCTCTGTTTTCCATGATGACCCATTATGTATTTTGGAAGTAATGCAGTCTTCTTGACAAGAAGCAGCTAACAGCTGGCACACGAGGAACCATGGGATTCTCTTAGTTTGATTTTCAGGAGAAAACTTTGGCTACGTATCCAACCATGAGCTACAGGCATAATCCCAGGAAGCAGAGACTGGTCCCAGCAGCAGCATGCAGACACGAGACATCACGTCGGAGCAGTGACCTGTCGTGAAGCAAAAGGCTGTTTGTTGCCATGCCTGTGTTTTGTGCCAATTATGAGACAGTTACACTGAAAAAAAATCTCGCTTTGATGTAAATCTCTTCAGGTAGTGAATGTTAAACACCATGCACCGCTGGGAGGGTGTATGATTTTGCAGGATTGGAGCCTGTATCCAGGAGTAATTAGCAAGACTGTGCCAATCTTCAGTCCACGGACTGGACTGCAGGGCCTAGTGGAACAGGCTACACAGTAGGATATCGTAATTAGCAGAGATGCAACACATGGAATAATTGGGAAGATAAGGAAATGCCACTGAAGTTTATATGAAGGAAAAAAATTCCTTAGATCTAGACAACCTCGTGTCACCATGAAACTTTAGGCTCTTCCTTCGCGGGGGTGTGCGGAGCACAGCTATTAAAAAGTGATCATTTCCATGTAGTTGGGATGTAGCTGGGAAGCGAGGAGTGCCCGGGGGCTGAGCACCCCACTGCCAGTGGGAGAGGACGGGGAAACGGGCAGGGAAAGGGGCAGGGACTGGCCCGGGAGGCAGAGCCCGCCCCGGGCGACACTCCACGCCTTCTCTTTAGCTTTCGCTTTCCCTTCTGG
>NW_008688104.1:0-14252 GCF_000695815.1 Acanthisitta chloris
GAGAGCAGTGATGCTGTTTGTAGTTCCTCCGAAGGAACCCGGGCACAGGCGTCATTTAAAGCCTCAATGTAAAACATTTCACTTCCATTCTTCTCGGCATGTCGTTTTGCATCTTGGGTAGATGCAGCCTTGTGTTCAGGAGTCCCACTTATCCTTATTCTTATGAATACGTTCGCTGCTGCTCAGTCCTTTCTAGCCTGGACAAAAGCACAGCTCTCCACAGCTCCTTTGGTCTGGCAGGCCCCACTGAAGTCAGTAAACCCATCTCACGGGACTTTGCATCTTACTTTTCTTATCCTTTCTGTAAGCTGAGCACAAAGGAACAGACCAGCATGTATGTGCATGCATTTGAGATTAGCAAATACAGCCTCCAGGTAGTTCAGGGGATTGTTTTTGTACAGGGAGAGCAAGCTCCTTAAGATTTTTAAAATATCTGACAGCTAAGTGGAAGCAAATGTCAAAAAAATCAATAGGTGAGGGAGTGGTTTGTTTGTGAGCTGCTGAGAACACAGCAGATTTAAAGCACAGCTCTTTGCCTTCCTGCCTTGCAAAAGCAGTTCCCTGCTTTCTGAGCACCCAGTGCGTGCTCTTTCTGGATCACAGGCTCTTTGTGCATGACATCTCTCAGGCACAACCTTTCACACAGAACTGCACAGCCAAGTCTTCCTCTGGAACTCATCATCACGCTTCTGGCTTTCCCTGGCCCCATCATTTGTTCTTTGACTGCTGCTTTCACATCATTTCACGAGTGGCATCCCTCTCCCTGCCGCTTTCTTTTCCCTCACCTGCCTGTGCAGGCAGCTCATTATCCCTTCCAAACCCCTCAACAGCCGTGACTGCATGTTTGGGAGTCAGCTTTTACTTTTGTCAACCCACAGTCTCAACCTTCATCATTGTCTTGCTGAATCCTCAAGCTGGGACCTCCAGCCTTTTCTGGGCTATTCCCTTCCCCTAAGTCATTCTTTAAAGTCACTTAGTTGTATTCCTTCAGATTTGTACTCGAGAAAGTTCTCTGGTTTTCCACATGCACCTACAAACTTGGAAACAGTTATACCACATAGATGAGAGACCCCCAGCTCATTCAATACTACCTACTGACACTGCCTGTATGCCTCAGTCCATCTCTTGCTTCCTACCATACACATTGACTGTAAAATCCTCAGGGAGGAGATAAACATTGTGCTCTGATGTTTGAATCACATCTATTCATAGCCTCCGTGGCAGAACAGGTTGTTTTAGCACAACACAGGAATACAATGTTTCCCTTTGGCAAACATTTTTTGTTCCTCCTGAATATTTGGGTGGCGTTTCAGATCAGTGCTCTTGAGGCTTTCCTGCAACTCGAAATCGTGGTTGACACGTGACACAGCATGTTGCAAAAGCTCATGTCAGCTGCAGAAGTTCAGAAAAATCAACACTGCCAGGAGGCTCATGAGGGATGTGGTTGAGCGAAGCAAGTGCTGCACTGCATTTTGTGGTTGCCAGTCAGGTGCAGGAGGGTTTGTGTTTACATTAATCATGGTTCAGTTATCTGCTTTTAAAAACAGAGATTAAATCCACTGCCTGGCCCTTCAGGATCCAAAAGCTCGCCCAGTCTTAGATTCATTTGGACTGCAGAATTCTCAACTAAGATCCAGCTTGAAGTGGGTTCTTGTCTTCAACATGGACAGATAGCCAGGCTTTTCGGGGAGGTGCACGGAAGGAAAACAAGAGCCGGTGGTCATAAATTGAAGCAGAGGACATTCTGACTCAATATATAAAGGGAGGAGAGAAAAAAAACCCTCTATGAGAACAATAAAGCATTGGGGCAGGTTGCCCAGAGAGGAGGTGGTCCTTGGAGAGTTTTCAAGACTTGACTGAACAAAGCCCTGAGGAACTATCTGAACTCAGTGTTGTTCCCACATTGGAGACCTCTCATGGTCTATTCCAATCTGAGCAGTACTATAATTTAAAGAATTTGGGTGGTTGGCTAAGAAAGAGACTGAAGAAGACATCATCTTCAAGCATCTGAAGTGCAACAACAATATTCCACCCATCTAGAAGAGAACTGGGCTTAAATTACAGTAAGAAGGACTTAGGTTAAATGTGAGGAGGATCTTCCTAAGGTTAAGGATAGCAAACTCCTGGGGTGGGCAGTTGGGGGGTGGAAGAGACCTGCAACTGCTGAGGTCTTTAAGACCTCCTTGGAAAAACTATTAGGAATAGCATAAATATATTTGCCTGCCCTGTGCAGAGGGAAGGGACTAGCTGCTTCCTGGGCTCAGTTAATCTCTGGTTTTCAACAGATCTGATGTATGCTACAAACACTTTCATATTCACAGATGTAAATAATGGGTCTTACTTGCATAATTCTATGTCAAAGCTTTCTCATTATACTGATAGAAATTCTCTAGATAAAAGCTTTGTTTTTCTTAGCAATATGTAAATCACTTCAAACATGAATTAACAGAATTGGGGAAAAAATTCCGATCGGCAGTTTTCACTTACTTTTTAAAATGGTGTAAGCGAGTTCTCTGCCTTCAATTAATCTTCACTAAATTGAGTTCTGGAGAAAATAAAACAAACCATGGCAAAGTGTTTATATGTGAGCATCCCTGGGTTTGTTTGCAGAAGCAATGCTCTTCTGCCAAGCCTGTGTGGTGTTTGCCTTCACAGACAAAGCAATTCCTCTTCCCAAGGCTGATCAGCAGTGACAGAGTTATAAATGGTCTAAGTAAAACAGAGCTCGTTGATGGTTTTGTGGTGAGTTATTTTCCCTGATGACTACTCAATGCCTTTTGGACATTAAACCCTTTATCCTCCAAATCCTCATTCATCTAAAGAGAAACCAAAGGAAAACAGTGTCAGTTATGGAGCTACTGTTATGCCTGAGATAGCTTATCATTAGGTAAATAGCTGGGTGGCAACAGCCAAGCATGGTGGTAATGACAGCTCTGCCTAAAGATCAGATTTATCTACTGAGAGTTGCAAGCCCCATCCAGAATTTCAGCAGTTAGAGCTGGAGTCTGCATCTTTCAACAGGAAATCATATCTTCTTGGTACATAGCTAGAAATGCTATTTTTATGGATAGGCTTGAGGTCTAAGTTCATCATCCAGATCATGCTGGACAACCACAATGAATTTAGGTCTCAAGTTTATTAAAATTAATAAAAACCCCTTGTCTTATTAATATGCATTTCTTGTGCAGAGCCACAATTCATCCTCAGTTCAAGGTCTGATTGTGCTCAGGGCAGGAGAACCAGAATAGAATTTTATAAACAACAAGAATTTGTAATAAAACTTTATGCGTTTCAAAACAGCAGAACTCTTACAGTAAAGGTTCACCCCTAACACATTTCCCTAAATATTTTAAAGTAGCAAACCAAATCATCCCTTACAAAACAAAACAAAACCCCTAACCAAAAAGAAAAACCCAAAATCAAGGACAAAACCCCAAACTAACTAGCTAACTAACTAACTAACTAAAGCATTATGGCAGCTCAGGATGTAGCATATAGTCAACACTGAGCAAAGTGAAACCTGATCTCAGTAGGACTTCTTTATCATTAAAGATTTAGATTAAGCCCTTAGTCTTTTATTACTTATTGAGCAATTCAACCTTTTGTAAACCTCTTACATCAAAAATATGGGTGAGCCAGGGAGAACCAGTTACAAGGTGGGGTTTTTTTGAACCATTGACGGCACAGACCTACCTGGACTTGGATATTCTCAACTTTATCAGTTCCAGATAACATACCACAGCTAAATTCTGTTCATGCTCCTTGCTGCAGGTGTGTTACAAGTGGGTCAGAGGACAAGAGTGTTGCAGTTGGAGATTCTCTTTCAGCTGTGTCAGGCCAGCAATTCAAAGATTAAAGCAGCATTAAAATGGAGAGGGAATAAAGGAGTAAAAACAATCACCCCTCTTCCACATGTAATTTAAAGAGCAGTAAGGAATAGCTCCAATCTTTGGTGGGGAAGGGGATTCGATTCTCTCTTGCCAAAGAATCAAGGCTGCAGTGATGATGGGGAAATAAAATTATTGTCTGTCCTGATATTAAAAAATGCTCAGCTTGACTCAGGAAGAGTAAAGTGGATGGTTAAAATATGCTCACACTGCAAGTATTACAGATCGTGTTATGGTGATAATTAGAACAATAATAAAGAGGAACCATCAGGTTGAAGTGTTGTTTGTTCTTTTCCTGAGGATTTAGCTGTTACGTAAAATCGTTATTGCAACTGTTTGGTTATGGATAGGAAAGTGGGATACATCTATTTTAGATGAGATGCACGAAGACTGTCACTGCAAGCTCACTCAGCACTGCTTTACCACCTGAATTATTTTACATTTGTTGGTCTTCAAAAAAAACCAACACGATTATCTGAAGTTCAAGAGAGATTTTAATCCCAGACACTGGGATGGTACATCACACTCCTGCTCTGTAACCTTTGCTATGACCTCAGATCCATTATTACAGTTGTGTTTTCCTTGGTTCTCCTTTCTGTGTTTCTAAATTTGAGAGGCTTTTGATGGAAGGTAGCAGATAAAGCTTTCTGATCAATGCCTCAGGCACCCAAACAGCTTTATAGCACAGGACTTTTATGAGTTATGATGTTTAAAGTAACTTGTGTTTCCAATTCACAACAAAACTACTTTTTCCTTTTTAGTTATTTAATTTTTGGGGGTCTTTTTAAAGGGGATCAGCTATCGCAAGAATTATTGGCAAAAATGTCCAGAATTCCAGTAAATTTGATCCTACTGTCAAGATGTGGGTGTTTGAAGAGATCATCAATGGAAGAAAACTCTCAGAAATAATCAACCAGGATCATGAAAATGTTAAATATCTGCCTGGATACAAGATACCCCAAAATGTGGTAAGTTGAAGTATAATTTTTAAGAAGTCACTGCAATATTTTTGCAACATCTGGCAAAATTAAAACCAGGAAGGAACTTACTGCTTCATTCTGGTTTGTCACCTAACACAGTCTGATATTACTCCCTGGAATATAACTCACTGCTCTGATTTCTGCTTGTCTCGCATGTCACATGCAACTTCAAGCACCCAACTGTGCTGGTAACACACCATCCCTCTCTCTGGCAGAGATCAGCACAACTCTAGAAATGACAGGCAGAGATCTGTCTACCCAGAGCAGAGATATTTCAAACCTATGGCATCTTCTGGGGGAAAAAAAGGAAAGGTAGTGCTCTCCTTTCTTCTGAGAAGGGAATCGACAGCACAGCTAACAGCTGTGGCTTACAAGGGGATGAATAACGAGCTATCAGCTCATGCTGTAATTAATAGTGCTCTAAATTCCACAAAAATTACAAGGTATTTAATTTTCATGAACATTTAAAATGCCAAGTTATGCATCTCTACTTAAATTAATCAGCTTAGATAATTCACTGCTACTGAAGCAAGTGAGGTGAGGGGCTTTGGCTGTTCCAGATTTTGCCAAATGCCACTGTTTTGTGATTTAAAGAAAGCAGTGCCACATGTCTGGAAGAGCTGCAGTTGTAAAAGGAAGTTAAGATGCTGCATGGGGTGGGTCTCCTTGCTAGGAGAGTGGTTGTGTTTAATAGTCTCTTTAGTGCTGCTGTTGCGTATTTGCACTCCCAGTGTCTGAACTTGTAACTCAGGAGAACTCTGTGCCAACTGACTTGTCACTGTTATTTTTACAACCCTCCAGCAGATCAACAGGTTTGTCATCATCACTTGAGGTCAGCCTCACCCTGTCTAAAGTCTGAGGTTTCACCAGCAGAAATCAGCTGGTTGCAGTAGAGCCTGGAGGGACCCTCACACCACGATCTCTGACAGAAAATAAAAAACCCAAACAATCAAACTCACTTTTTCCTTGCGTTGCTCTGCAGCATTTTGGAGAGACAGGAGCACTGCCTGCACAGCACTTCCAGCCTCTGCCCAGCTTGTGCTTTGCTGCTTTCCCAGAGCAGCAGCTTGGCTGGCAGCAGCTCTGGTTCTCCTGCTGGGAATCCCAGTTGCTTAAGGCTGTGTGCTCCAAGGCTGCGTCCAAGAGTGATGTTTTCTCCAGTTGTAAACTGCTTGTGCTAGCAGGCTCAAATTCACCTGCAGTTGCCTCTGTAGCCTGGCTTGAATTGTGATTCTGAGTAACTGTAGTGTTTGGAGGAAGATACAGCTAGCTAGTTATTAAGCATGTTCTATAAGTTTTTGTAACTCTTGGTAAAGTTACTGTATATTTAAAACAAAGACACATGATGATCATCTCTGCCTTTTCATATAGTCTATTATTTATATTAGTTTTTAATAACATATAGAATCAACCACAGAATCACAGAATCAGCCAGGTTGGAAAGACCTCCAAGATCAAGTCCATCCCTACCATGGTTGCTAGACCATGGCACTAAGTGCCACATCTAGTCTCACTGTAAAAATCTCCAGGGACAGTGAACCCACCACCTCCCTGGGCAGCCCATTCCAATGCCTGATTAATCTCTCCAGGCTGACAGGGCTGTAGTTTCCCAGGTCCTCCTTACAACCCTTTTTGTGGATTGGTGTGACATTTGCCAACTTCCAATCATCTGGGACTCCCCAGTGAGCCAGGACTGTCGGTAAATGATGGAGAGCAGCTTGGCAAACTCTTCCGCCAGCTCCCTCATCACTCTGGGATATTATTATATAGTTTATTATTATTGATGTAGTTTATTACTGAATAGCTGTTGATATACAGAAACTAAAGACTGCCAGGAAAGGTTATGTCTCACCAGCCCAGTTTGCTCCCAAGCTTCCTGGTGCTACCACTTATTGCAGAAGAACCATATGGGGTTGCTCAGTATCTTCAGGAACCACCTCAAGAAGTTGACTTAGCAAAGGGACTTTCCAGGACACTGTAAGTTCAGAAAGTATATCATCTTCCCCAAACTATCCACCCAGGGCTGAGATAAGTTATAAAAAAAATTAAAAATAAATCCAAACCTAAAATAGTTCCACTGCTTTGGATATTTCAGAAGAGATTGGTAGGTGCTCACATGGAGAGCTGGTAGCTACGCCACAGGCCAGTTAAAACTAAGAACATTTGCACTGCATCTGCCATGGCTTTGGCAGGTTGGTATCTTGCAAGGACTGAGGATTCCTTCCTGGAGCTCATTTTGGTTGTCACTCTTGTCCCAGGTGGCTGTACCAGACGTGGCTGAAGCAGCAAACGGTGCAGATATTTTAGTGTTTGTTCTGCCACATCAATTTATTGGACGAATCTGTCAGCAGATTGCAGGACAGATCAAACCTGGGACATTTGGGATTTCCTTGATCAAGGTAAGTTGTCATCTCCACAATATCCAATCTGTATGGAGGAAATAAATAGCTTCAGCTTAAGGGTAGGAGCTCCAGCCTTCAGCTGCATGCTCTGCATAAACACAAGCCTTCCTTTCTGCAAGAGTTCAAACTCACACAACTCTGCCAGCTCTTCTGATGCTCTCCTGGCTGCAGAGAGTGAAGGATGGGGCAACCCAGCTGGGCTAAGAGTATTGGTCTTTGCCAGTCATCTTTAGCCTGGATCAGTTCCCACTTGGACCAGCATGGAGGTGAAAATGGGCAGAGGGAGAGCTGCATAAAGCTGGTGCTGCTTCCTAAAAGAATACTCAGCAGACTAGAGCCTCAACTAACTCTTGACTGAGAGCACTGAGTCGAAGTGCCTCTTCCAAGTACATGCTAAAGCTGTTCTTGGCAGCATTGAAACAGCACAATAACACTAATGATTTTGTAAAGCTGAAGAATTCCAATCTGGCATGAACTGAGGAATCTCTTTTTAAGGTTAGAGGTACCAGATTATCATAATCATGAAAGGAATTAATATTTTAAGAGAATGTCAAACTAAAAGCCAGAGGCAAAGCATAGGAATATAGTCCTACCACTTCTTCTTTTGATTGCAGTACAGGAAATATCCCATTTAAAATTGTAATGAAAGAAATGTAATTCAAGTTTTCAGACTGCAATACCAGCTCTTCCCCACTTTATATTTCCTCCCTGTAGAAATTTTCTCAAAAGCAGCAGTAAGCAGAGGAGAGGAAGGTGGGAGAGGAAGGAAATTCCTGCAAATTTACTATTTTCTTTAGATTAAAAAAAACCCCAAGACAGTTCAGTATACTCCTTAATACCAGAGAAGCATTCAGATTAATATTTGCAAAAAAAAGCCACTGCTTATAGGCTTAATTTAAAGGTCTAGTTACACACACACTACAGGAATTTAACAGAAAAGAAAAAAAACAGCATCAAGGAAAGAAAGATTCAGTTCAGCAGCACTGATGTGAGGCCTCATGCAGGGTTACCTCAAGTGTCACTCCTTCTCCCTGAACTTGCCTTGAATTTCAGTTACTGAAGTACAAACCCAGAGCATTTGTATTAATGGCTAACACTAGAGAATACAAGGGCCAAATGTTTCCAGTTAAAACCAGAGATCTGCAGGCAGTAGGACCCTTCTGCTTTACCTGCTCTGCTGCTGTTATTTTCCTATTCCAATACCTTGTCTTTGACTGTTTTCTTTTATTCAGGGGATCGATGAGGGCCCTGATGGACTGAAGCTCATCTCTGACCTCATTCGAGAGCAGCTGAAGATAGAAATCAGTGTGCTTATGGGGGCCAACATAGCCAAGGAAGTGGCTGATGAGAAGTTCTGTGAAACCACCATTGGTAACTATTGCAAAGAGTCACTTAGAGCTGCTAGCTGGGGTTTAATGTCACCTGTGGAGAAGCAGGGGGATGCAACAGGTCCCAGGTGGTTCCCAAGTGGAGCAGTGCCCACTGAGCTCCTTCAGGGAGGCAGCATTATTTCCAGGGAGTTTGGTGCTGGAAGGATCAGATTCAAACTGACAGTGGGTTTCAGTGATGAAAGCTAAGTTAATCCATTTTAAAAAATCACAGCTTAATCCTGTTTCTGTGGGAGTTGGAAAGAACCAACTTTTGTGTCTATAGAGCTCAGTACTAAGTATATTGGCAGTCAGTACACTGTACAGTCTAGATAGAGGTGTGTAATAAGCTCCTATGTGCTCACACTCCCCGAGGTGTATTTCTCCATCCCCAAATTTCTTTGTTTGGAAAAAACCCAGTAACATTCTGTTCCTCCCTCCCATTCAGACGGCTTGCCAAGACATGGCCTCAGATCCTCCTAGAACTGGGTCTGACCTGATTTGGAATATTCATCCCATGGTCCTTAAATCCCGTTTAAAGTCAGTCAAAATGAAAGTTACATCCTTCCATAGCTAGGGAAGGCAAAAGAAAAACTAATTTGTAAATATCAAGAAAGCTATAAAGTTAATGGAGAGCATCCAAAGGAAGGCAGTGAAGATAATGAAGGGCCTTGAGGTGAAGCCATAGGAGGAGCAGCTGAGGTCACTTGGTCTGTTTGGCCTGGAGAAGAGGAAACTGAGGGCAGACTTCATCACAGTATGTAGAAAAAAGGTTCTTCACTTGGAGTGTTTGGGCAGTGGAACAGCTCCTCAGGGCAGTGGTAACAGCACCAAGCTTGGCAGAGTTCAAGAGGTGTTTGGACAATGCTCTCAGGCACATGGTATGATTCTTGGGGATGTCCTGTGCAGGGCCAGGAGTTGGACTTCAGGATCCTCGTGGGTCCCTTCCAACTCTGAATTTTCTGTACTTCCATAAATTGTGTTGCAATAGTTCCATTGCCTTTCAAATGTTACAGTAATAGTGAAAACCATACCAGCTGGGCATTTGTTGCTGGCAGAGCAGCTAGCTGCGCAGATAGGACTAGACATGATTAGGAGAGTTGAGCAATATTAGTTTTCCTGGGGAGAATTTAGCTTCTGCTGGCCTGGTCTAAAGCCATGCTGTGATGATGACTGTGCAAAGAGCTTTGCCCCTTGTTTTTGTCCTCATGGAAAGCCATACAGCCCAGAAATAGCCACCTCAAAGAGAACTGGTAATGTGAAGAATGAGAAGAAAACCTAAAGTTTCTCATGAGATGAGGCAGAAAATCCCCAGCTATCAGTGTGGTGCCCCAGGTTAATAAAACTGACTGCTGAGCTCTCGCTGAAGGAAACCAAGCTACCTTGTATAAAACTCAAGTGAAACTCCATTCAAAAGTCTTTGCCCAGCTGGCCATGGGCTCTCTGGATCAAGCCAAACTTCAGCCCTTTTACCTTTCAGGGCTCTCCTCTCAACACCTAGGATGAGCACTGTAATGACATGATACATGATCTCTGTAGAACTGGTAGGAAGAAGCTTCCAGCAGTGCACACATTCAACTTCATCATCTGTGGATCCCACTGAAACTGAGAATTAATTGGGCAGGAATCATTTGTGCCCCATAATGGTACTTAGGAGTAACATGGGTTTACATTTTCGAAGCAGAAATTATACCACTGTGTTGCAGAAAGTGATCTGTAAATAATACCTCTTGCAAGGTCTGTGGTTGTACAAGATTTCTCAGGCAGGAAGCTCCATTAGGGGCTAGTTTTAAGCTCTTTAAAGTGTTATCAAGAGGTGTTGGTTAATGCCCTGGGGCTTGCCTACATTGAACACTGGCTCTCAGCAGCAGGAGCTGCTGTCCCAGCATGTCTGGTTGGGCAGCACCCAGTAACTGAGGTCACAAACCCTGCAGTGGGTCCTGGGACCTTATTTCAGGTTAAGGCTAAGTGTGTGTACTCTGAAACACTGCAAAAAAACACTCGAATTTTCATCCTTCCTCCCCACAGGGTGCAAAAATGAAAGACAAGGGGAAATCTTTAAAGAATTGATGCAGACCCCCAATTTCAGGATTACTGTGGTGCTTGACTCCGATACAGTGGAGCTTTGTGGAGCCTTAAAAGTAAGTGTTTTCGAGCCAAAATGTTTTATTAGGGCCAAATTATACCCTCACCTGAGTCTTCTGTAAGCCACGGGGTCTAATCTGAGTCCTCTCTCCATGTGATTAAATGAGTGCAGACAAGATGTGTAGTTCATGTGCCAGTTTTCCAAGCAGGGAAAATTTACTTTAAATTGTAACTGCTGGCTAAGCATTTCAAGACAGTTATATTTTTATCTTTATTTTACCAGAGGCACCTCTGCTTCTGAGGGCAGAATTTGGACCAGTGTGTTGTCTTGTCTGTGTGTTGTGAGCATAAGGAACTAAGACTCTTACTACACTTACTATTTTCATGGTTCAAGTGCTAATCTGCCAGAAATTTCACATCAGAAGCAATTCTGTGTATTTTTTATACATTCAGTCATTTATACTTCAATAATTCCCCTTTCCTTGGAGGAGGTGGGATTACTGGCTAAGGAAGAATTACATACCAAAGAAAAGTGTCTTCACATACAAAACCAAACCCCCTGGATTTTGCTTTTGGCCACAGACTAGAACTGGGGGCAGGAGCAAAGGTGACGGAGGTTGTTTCTGCTCTGTGAGAAATCATTGCTCTTCTTGAAATCATTGCTTTGGTATTGCCTTTGCTAAAAAAGACTAAAAAATAAATATCTGCACTGGGGTATGTATGTGTCTGGAGCAAACATGTCAATGGCAGCACTAGGTGAAATATTTCTCATGGGGACTTACTTAGGAGCTGGGAATTGGGAGGTGGGAAGGGAGGTGTGCAGAACTATGGTGAGGAGCTGTGAAGATGTTTGGGATCCTGAGAGATTTGGTTAGAGCTGTAGAAAAGGGCAATTCTACTTATCATTTTTGCAGGCGAAACCAAAATTTGACTACTGCAGCATGTACGTAGAACCTACATCTGCTTGAATCAGAGACCCACACAGAAAACCTAGAAAGGCATCAAACACTCTGTGTGGGATATTTTAAATAGTTGAATAGAAAGGTCAGTGAGTCTTGAGTTGGAACTAGCAGAAAACAAAACGTTAATTGGACACAGGCTGTGATTCAATATTTCTGTATAAAACAAGCCCCTTTGATACTGAATAACAGTATAATCATTAAAATCTTCTAGAAGTCCATAAATTTTTTCAACACTAACTATCTGACCCCTTTCTTTGTAAGACAAACTCATGGCCATGGGAAATTGAACCTAGTTCTGATGAAGACAGACTTGTGGGATTTTCTGAAAGCTTAGTGCAGGCTGCTGACTTGCACACCTTGCCTGACCATTTCCTTCCCTCCTCTTTGTGTCTCCCTGAACTCTCCTCAGAACATCGTGGCCGTGGGCGCTGGGTTCTGCGACGGCCTCAGCTTCGGCGACAACACCAAGGCAGCAGTTATACGCCTGGGCCTGATGGAAATGGTGGCCTTTACCAAGATGTTCTGCAAGGGACCAGTGTCAATAGCCACGTTTTTGGAGAGCTGTGGTGTGGCTGATCTAATCACTACCTGCTACGGGGGACGCAACAGGAAAGTAGCAGAAGCCTTTGCTCGTACAGGAAAAGTAAGGAGGGTTTTGAAATGCTTTACACTAACGCATGAAGAAATCCTTCTATGTTTTACAGAGGCATCATTAGTTGTTTACCTTCTTGGTAACTGCTCTGATCCAAGTAATCAGTCTTCTCTCTTCTAGTCCATTGAGGAACTGGAAAATGAGATGCTGAATGGTCAAAAGCTGCAAGGTCCTCAGACCTCAGCCGAAGTCTACAAGATTCTGAAACAGAAAAATATGCTTCATAAGTAAGTGCTTTGATTTAAAGAAACAACAGGAAGTTACAAGGGATTCACAGCCTCCTTAACAGTACTTGTGTTTCATTATCCTGTCATTTCTGCATCAACTGCTTTCTACATCTTGGGCTTGACTCCACATTGTCATGGTCAGTAGAAGGGGATGAAGGCTGAGCAGTGTTAGAAGAAACAAGCCACAAACATGTAGGAAACAAAAGAGATAATAATGTAAAGGAGCCTCTCAGGCATCCCCATGCCCCAAACAAGACTGAAGAGAGAGAGTCAGCTTGCAGATGTGATCTATGGGCCAAAGGGTTTCTTGCTCTCAGTGTGAACCTTAACTTGGTAATCGCAGCACAAAATTCATGAGCATATTCCTAATCAAGAATTTTTAGATGCATTGAATAAGTAATATGTGCTGATATCACTGCTTTGGTACCAGAAATAATGCTGAGATAAAAAGTACTTCTAGTTGTTTGGGATGATGTATGATTATTTATCATTTGAAACCTTTGTCTCAGCTTACACAACAGAAAAGCTAAACTTCCTTCCATCCCATTCCCTCTCATACATTAGCAGTACTGAGAGGTCAAACACCACTAATGAATGTTTTAAAAACCCAAACCTATTAGAATTAGATACAGAAGATTCATGTGGCTTTATCTTTCAAAAACGAGAGAGAAAAAGAAAGCTCACTTTGACAGGATGTGAACTTTAAATCACAACTTGATCTAATAATTATCCTATAATTGCACCTAGTTACATGCTCAGCTCCAAGTCATTCAGTGGACTAATTTTTTACCACACAATGACTAAGACAGCTTGTAAAAGGAAAAGAATCCTTTCAGCCAGGAAAAGAAAATCATTGGACATTTTCATTCTTTTTAGCCCTTTAGATGTCAGTAATGACTGCACATAACGTGCATTTTGCACACAGCAGGAAAAAAAGAGGATATGCAATTCGAGATTGTTTTTGTATAAAAAATATTGGATAGGAATTTTATCTCCAGAACTGTCTGTCACTCCCAAGATTTGCCCCTAGCTCTTAACTGCCCTCTGCAAACTTCCAGTAAAGGCACCTCCAAGTTAAAATTATATTGTAAAGAGAAAGAATTTATTTCCACTTTCCCAGGATTCCACTTTCAATATGAATTGTGGGCTGCATCAAAAGGAGTGTGGCCAGCAGGTCAAAAGAGGTGATTCTTCCCCTCTGCTCTCGTGAGACCCACCTGGAATACTATGTGCAGTTCTGGTGTCCTCAGCATAAGGAGATAGAACTGTTGGAACAAGTCCAGAGGAGGCCATGAAGTTCATAAGAGGACTGGAGCATCTCCCCTATGAGGACAGGCTAAGGGAGGCTGGGGCTGTTCAGCCTGGAGAAGACTGCATGGAGACCTCATAGCGACTTTTCAATACCTGAAGGGGCTACAGGGGAGCCAGAGAGGGACTCTGTTAGGAACTGCAATGATAGGACAAGGGGTAATGGGTTCAAACTGAAGGAGGGGAAGTTTAGGTTAGATATCAGAAAAAAGTTTTTTACTCTAAGGGTGGTGAGACACTGGCACAGGTTGCCCAGGGATGTGGTGGCTGCCTCAACCTTGGCAGTGTTCAGGACCAAACTGGATGAGTTTTTGAGCAACCTGATCTAGTGAGGAGGTCTCCCTGCCCATGGGGGGGGGGGGTTGGGACTAGCTGATCTGTA
>NW_008688105.1:0-16177 GCF_000695815.1 Acanthisitta chloris
CCTGCCGCGGGCAGGCGGCGGGTATTGGGCAGCCGAGGTCGCCTCGCTTTTGCATGAAGGAAAATCGCGAGTTGTTTGCTCACGGTGTTTGTAGTGAAACTTGTATCGACGTGGAATCGGTATTTGGGTTGGAAGGGAACTCAAAGATCATCTAGTTCCAGCCCCTGCCGTGGGCAGCGACATGTCCCGCTGAACCAGGTTGCTCCAAGTCCCATCCGGCCTGGCCTTGAGCACTGCCAGGGATGGGGCGGCTACAGCCTCCCCAAGCAATCTGTTCGGTGCCTCGCCACTGTCACCGTGAAGAATTTCTGCCAACATTCAATCTAAACTTGCCCGCTGCCAGTTCAAAGCCATTTCCCCCTTGTCCTGTCACCCCATGCCCTTGCCAAAGGCCATTTCCAGCTCTCTTGTGGCCCCTTTAGGTACTGACAGGGGCTATAACGTTGCCCCGGAGCTTTCTCCAGGCCGAACCACCACAGCTTTCAGCCTTTTGTCACAACCCTGTGAGCATCTTCATGACCTCCTGTGGACTCAGTGCCCATCCTCAGGGCTGCCCCAGGCACTGTCAGCCAAGGCCACTGGTGGCCAGGGCTGAGGTCCAGGTGTTGGACACAGCTCCCATTCCCTCAGAAGGTGCTGCTGGCACCCGGAGCCAAGTCTGGTCAGTCAGTCACTCACACCCATTGAGGAATAATGTCTGGATTCAGTGAGTTTGAATAAGCATGTCCCATGGTTACTGTTACAATGCTCTTAGACACTGAGCAGTGCAGGGATCAAACCTCAGGATTTGTGCTCACATCAGGAGTATCAGGGCTTCAGACACAGCCTGGCTCTGCTGACTGACTCCAAGCTAGGCTGAGTACAGATGCAAAATATTTTCCACACTGAAGCTGTTCTGTAGCTGATTAACAGACAAGGCACAGGGAAGGTGCACAGAAGATGGTCTGTCCAGCCTGCATCCTGCTCTAACAAGTCACCTACTGGATGTGGGAGGGTCGGAAGCACCAGGTCTCCCTGGGAATCCCCCTCAATTTCATAGCAGCTAAGCACTCCACAGTGCAATTATCCAACACACAAACACTGAAATACAAGCAATTTTTTTGGTGTCAGAGGAGGATCATGATGAAGCTAAGTTCTCAAACCTGTGTCTTGTCAAATTTAGTCCTGTACCCCTCTTCTCAGAGAGGCTGTCTGGAAATATAGAGAAATAGCACCAGCCACAGGTCATCGGTACTTCATTTTATTGGAGTTACATGTACATGCAACAGCAAGGAGAACTGGGCTTCAAGCTTCTTGATGCCAATTTTGATGACTGATGCCAATTTAGAAGCACATATGTAAGGCAGAACTATAAAGCAAAGCTGACTGAACCCCTCTAAGTATTTTAGAGATTAATAAGATAGCTAAAGGTCATTTAGAAAACACCCATGGTCAGGCCACAGACAATTATTGTAGGTAATTTTCAATGAAAATATTCTATCCTATACTACACAGAGTAAAAACAATTTTAAAATACCATCCAAAAGAACAAATTTAGTTCTTTTCTTAGCAGTTCTCTGCATTAGACTGAAAGTTCTACTGCTGCAATAATTAAAACAGTATAATTACTCCTTCCATGTCAACAAGTAGATCTGTATTTCAAATAAAAATGTTCAGTTAGTCAGACATGCTGGTACTGTTGCAAAATGTGGAATATGTCAAAATTTTCTTAAGTAAGGATGTTCTTTCATGTTTGATCGTTTCAAGCATAATCTAAAAGAAAGGGGACTTAATCCATGAAGCAGATAACAGCTAACAAGCTCTAAGGGATGTCCAGGTGTTGGAAAAATAAATTACTTGTCAGTGGAATTGCCTTGTTAAATTTTAGGGCCCAACATGTTTCAGACATCTCAGACCTAGGGGGAGGTTAACAACGCTTGTGAAGAAGTGTGTAACACTGATAGTGGACACAAAGAATGCAGGATTTATGGGCCACATGGACATTTGGCAGAACTCCCAAGATAAGGAAGAAACTAATAAAGCCAACTCAGAAACTGTGCTGAATCAGCAGTTCTCCATTAGGATGTGTTTTGAATCATTTGGATAAATTTGGAGGAAGTTAAAGGAATATTGTGCTCTATAGTGGCCAAAATATAAATTGGACCATGAGGAAAAGTAGCCAGAAATGTGAACATTAAATTATAATACCATATTGCAACTTTGCTGTTTTGCAGAAGATTGGGTAAGTGGGATGAAATGCCATATGTGGATTTATTTTTCTCATTGAGAAATGATCACGAAACAGGAAAGAAGTGCAGGTTATTGGTGTCTGATTCAAATGTGTTAATGATGATGGAAAAGAAAAAGAAATTATCTTGGTGCTTCAGAAGTTATGAAGCACGATATGGTTAGAATACATCAAGAAACACATATGGAGACAGAGGCCTTAGTGGAGTATGTAAAGCACTTTGCAGTTGGTGTTAAAATCATTTTAATTGCAGAGTGTTGCTAACGTGTGAGTTATGTTGCCAAAATAATCCGAAGATACAGGCTAAGCCTCCTCCTGGAGTGGTAAGAAAAGGGATAACACCAGGAGAGTGTTGGCAATTTGATTTTTCAGAATTACCCAGATGTAATCAATATAAATATCTATTGCTTGTGATGGATACTTTTTTATCAATTACGCTGGGGAGGTGGTGAGAGTCCCCTTAAAAGAAATTATTCCTAGACTTGGAGTTCCCCTAGAAATGTCTTCTGACAGAAGTCCTCACTTTGTGTCTGAAAGCATTAAAGAAGTAGAGCACTTGGAATTAAGTGGGTCTTACACACTCCTTGGAGGCCACAGTTCAGTGGACAGGTAGAAAGGATGAATCAGACTTTGAAAAGACAAATTTTAAAATTATGTCAGGAGTCTCAACTGAAATGGGTAGAAGCATTACCCACAGCATTGCTGAGGATCAGAATAACTCCTAGGGTTCATGAGAAGGTCAGTCCATTTTAAGTTCTATATGGTACACCATATAACATGAATCTGACAGGAGAAGCTGACCAGATGCCTGTGGTAGGGGAGAAAGCTTTAACAGATTATCTCTTGTCTTTAAGTAAAACCCCAGAGATTATTACACAGGTACTTGCTGCTCAAAACACTGGTCTCAGTTAAGTTGCTGGTATGTGTTGGGAAAGGTGAAGGTTCGGCGCGGGGAAGCAAGCGGCCGACTCCATGTGGATGATACAGCAAGCTCCATCTTTACTGTCCGACAGGCTCTTTTTTATACAGTGCAGAAGCAGGCGTACAATTATCCATCACTTTTAATTGGCTAGGCTCTAAAGATAGCATTCAGGTACTCCCCTTACTCACAGCTGCAGCTGTGAGGCTTATCTCCTGCTTTCCTAGGCTTGGGTGCATTCCTAGCTGTTTTTCTCGAACCTGTTTGTTTCACCCTCAAGGACGAGTTACCCCTGCCATCTGCCATCTGCCCAGCTGAGTTACTCCCTATCTATATATAAGTTACTATCTCCAGAGCCTTGCTTGTACACACTGAATTCCCAGCTGCATTCCCAGGATTGTGTCTGTACTTTCCCAGGGGACTGCGGCCTAGCTCTTTTTTGCCTTCCCCAGGATTATATTCCTGCTCTCTTAGCCATTCTCCAACAGGTATGTTCTTTCAAGTCTGGAGATCAAGTCTACTTGAAAACCTGGAAAGATACTCCAGTAGGTGAGAAGTGGAAAGGACCTCACAAGGTACTGCTAACCACACATACAGCCATGAAATTAAAGGACTGGACTAATGTCTGGTTTAGGACTGTACTCATGGATTCATTACACGCGGATCAAAGGTGTTCCTCCAACTTTGTGGCAATCTGAACAGAAAGGACCCTTGAAGCTGAAACTGACTCAGGACTCATGAACTGTACCTGGACAGAAATAGAATCTGTACTGCATTTAGATTATATTCAGGGGGAAATCTGACAACATTTTTGTGATTTACTGAGTTTAAAAAGTTTTGAGAGTCAGTGTGCTTGATTTGTGGAATGCCACCGAGCATCCAGGCTTATGCAACTCTGAAATAAATAATCGACTTTCTTCAGTGTGTAATTATTGGCTTGTTGCACACAGGGGAACAAATCCAATTTTTCTGGACCACAGTATGTCCTATTTTAAATAAATTGTTTATATCACCTTGAAATTTTACCTGGTACTCACAAACTCACAAAGTGAAACAGATAATTACTCAGAGGAATCAAATGTAAATGCTATCATTTGTAACATAAAATGGAGTTATGAATACTAATGCATGAAACAAAGCCTGCCCAGCTGACAGCTTGCAAGACATATTGGCCTGCAGGACAATTTTCCACTACCATATAAAATTATACATCTCATTTGACATCTGGGTTTACTGTAAATGGGACTGATGTCATCCACTCCCAATTGCCAAGAAGTTGTAAAGTCTTGCATTAGATCTACAACTTGTTTATTCTCACCAATTACAGAGGCCAAAGCATACAAAGGCCCTATAAATCTGCATATAACACCCATGTCTAAGCAGAGGACATGAAAGTAAGTGAAGTGCTAGATATAAAACTCCAAGACTTACAGAGAAAAAAATATGCCTACACAGCACTTTGAGGGAGCAAGTGTAGCATAGCCAAGTTGTCCCATGCTAACTACAGAAAATTAGTATCAGTATGGAGACACATCAGAAAATATCAAGCACAGCCTAATCCAGCATTCTTGGAGAGTTCCTAGGCTCACTTTTAGCCTGTGCTGAATCTGTGTCCCCTGTTCACTTGTGCTATTTAGTGTTATATTCCAACTTAACATTACTGAATAGACATGTCTGAAGTCTCACTCCCCTGTGCAGTGAATGTAACTGAATTTTTGTTGTTGTATCTTTTATGTGCAGGGAATGAAACAAGCACAGGTGTTTAATATGTCCTTGGCAAACCAGCTACCAGATATAATGTTTGTGCAATTACAGTGCAAGGCTATAGAAAATACCTTGAATTTTTTCCATTAAAAAAAATCATTATCATTTTCACTCCAAATTTAAATATAGTTTCTAAAGCACTTAGATGATATAAATGCCAATGTACAAATTTAATAGCTTCCTTTAACAATTACATTTTTTAATTGCTAGTTTCTGTGTTTTATCCAACAGGCCCTATAGACACAGGTAGTCTCAGTAAAGTTTGTGGTATGAGACCTCAAAGCAACTTTTCAATACTGAAGGGCCTACAAGGGAGCTGGAGAGGACAAGGGGTAATGGGTTCAAATTTAAGGAGGAGGAGTTTAGGTTAGATTTTAAAAAAAAAACAAAGGTTTTTTTCCTGTGAGGATGATGAGACACTGGCACAGGTTGCCCAGGGAAGTGGTGGCTGCCCCGACCCTGGCAGGGGTCAAGATCAGGCTGGATGAGGCCTTAAGCATCCTGGTCTAGTGAGGAGGTGTCCCTGCCCATGGCAGGGGAGGTCAGGACTAGATGATCTGTATGGTCCATTCCAACCCCTAAAATTTTATTATTCTATGATTATATAGTCCTTCTGAGCATTAAATAACATTTTTAATACTTGAAATTACTGTTAAACCTTTTACCTATATTAATAAGGGTTTGTAGATTTTAAAATCAAACACTTCTTTTTCCAGCTGTGTGACTTGGGGGTAGCATCCTGTTTAATTCTGTGAATTTCTTCCATTTATGCCTCCTTTATCTTTGAGGTTTTGTTTCCTCGTTTCTTTTAAGCCCTTTATTTCATAACACATATCCTTGTGTGTATACAAAAAAACCCTTCCAACACCAGTGTGCATATTATACTTTATTTTATTAAAATAAGTTACAAGATCCCAACTTACTTTCCCATTTAATGGACAGAAGACATAGGCACATTTTTTCACTCTGCCTTGACAATTCATACTTTTATATAATGTGATATACTGTATCCATTCAATTTTTTTTCTGTATTTACTTTGAAGTAAGTGAACAAAAAATGCAGTTACTGCAGAAAAGCAGTACCTGCTGTACCACTTGCAGTACAAACCGAAGCACAGCAGGTATGGGTAGCTTTATGGCTATAAAGCAACTGTACATGAAAATACTCAGGATCACTATTTTCAAGACTGTTGTCTTCCTGAAGTCTTCTTGACATTTGTCAATAATAACAAACCAAGTGCTGTTTTGTAAGCTGTGCAACAAAGTAAAGCTTGCTGAAATCAATAAAAAGGTTTGATTCTGGAAGATTATTTTAAAATCCAGTAGAATAATAGCTCAGACAACCTCCTGTCTGTCTTGATACACCTGCAGCTTCTCAGACACTTCGTCTAGTGGTCAGTTGTTAAGGGCAATAAAGTAGATGGCTATAAGGTTTGTTTTATTTATAATCTTTCTCATTGCTGCGTTCTCAACAAACAATCTGCTTTCTAGATGAGGTCAACACATGCTTGAACCAGAGATTTCCAAACATTTTAGAGATCTGTCAAGGTCTGGCAACTTCCCAAATGATCTCAACAACCCTAATTTCTTAGGAGTTGGACCAAGTGACATTCATGGCTAAGGAGCAGCAGGTGATTGTCTCTGATGCTTTTTCCAGGTTTTTTTTTAAAGGATGCTAGGAATACAAATGGCCCACTAAAGAATGACTTTGAAATAAAGACTCAGTTCTTTGTTATAAAGTCTATTCCTAGCTTAAACCCACTTAATTTTCTTGCTTAACATTAGTTCTTTGCAGCAGAAAGATTGATTTCTGAAGGACATGCTACTACTGAGATGACATTACAGGTTTCATTATCTTGGTGTTCACTTTTAACTACTTAGATTCCCTAGCATTACATACTATAATCCAGCAAAATCAGAGTCTTCACTGTTCCCAGGCAGATCAACTGAACTCCAAGCACACTGCAAGGAGAGAGATCTGCCATTATAACTCATAAAAATAACTTTGAATTTATTCAAGAACTGGGAAAGTCTTGTGTCCTTGGCAGAAGTTTTCATTTGGCCTTCTGAGACTTTGGCAAACTGAGCAATTCCTTTATCTGTGTAAATGATGAGTTCATGTATAAAACTTACTAGCTTGCTCTCGTTCTTTGATTAATCCCAAATAGCCTACTCTTCCTTGATTCTGAAGCCCCAGGGATCAGAATGACAAACACAGACAGAATGTTTCTTTTAAATCAATTCCTATTTGAACAAGAGCCCTTTTTACAGAAAAATAGCATGTAGTCTCAGAAATTTCCAGCAAGGAAATCTGACACAATCCTTGATAAATTCTAATAGTGATCAATCAGTCTCACTACTAAAAATGATGCCTTACGATGAACCACATCTTGTCCAACTTTAATGTCAAGTTATTAGTTCCTGCCATGCCATCTGAGGGCTTTTATTCCAGCATTCAGGTTTGCTGTGGTACCACAGAGTTCATCACTTCCTCTTTTTATGCTGGGGTTTTTTTTTTCTCTCCCACGTGTTTGTGGAATGTCTAATCCAGGGGCTGACCACATTTCTCTTCATTGCTGCAGACACCGCACTGCAGCAAATGAAGCCAGCAAATTCCTGGGCAGCAGAGCTGGCACCCACCAGCCTGCACCTCAGATGTCCTGTGGACCCAAGACTTGCCTAGTGCCTCCAGCATCAGCACCCTGCCTTGCGGCTCTCCCATTCTCCTATATCACAGCATCTGGATCACACATCTTCACAGAAAATAAGGTATATGAAAATCACTTGGGACAGTGCCTGCCTGCAGAGGTTGGATGCAGGGGAATACCACAGCTAATGGAACTGTTGTCACATTTCTAAAATCACCATGAAAATAATTCCTGTTTTGAGGCATGTTTCATCCCTGTTTTATATCAAAACAGCTACTTCTAAAATACCCGCAAAGTGCTGAATACAGGAGATCATATAAGACAAAGGATATATTTTGTGGACAAAGCTTCAAGGCGTGAGGTGACTGAGTCCTGGAGGGCAGCTATGGCTTCACACTTACAGGACTCTTCGGTTGTTACGAGACTGCTCGTTATGGCTCCTAAGAGAGAAAACAGCATTTAGAATATTTATGACAATTATTAAACATTTAAATCCCAGGAAAATGCTTGATTCTGCAACAGGAGACAGACCCATGCTGTGAGACTACAGCAAGCACTGCAACCCAGGGCAGCTCGGAAAGAAGGTGGGCAGTGAACAGGGGCTGGTGTGTAGCCAGAGACCTGAGTGCCATAGTCCAGAAACAGGGCAGGGAAGAGAGAGCTTGTTTCTAACTGAGAAGAAGGCAGAGCAGGGAGTTCCTTGCCTGCCCACCTGGATTCTCTGCACTCTTTAAATTAGACCATTATTGAGCAAAATATAAAAAGAGGCTTGGGTGCAGGGACCAACCAGCCTCCCCCATCAACTCTAATTGCTAGACTAAAGTGAATATTCCCTTCACCTCTTATCTCTCCCTTTCATCCAGAATATCCCCATCCCAAAAGGTAGGACATCCTAGGAAGTAGAATGTGTTCAGGTGATGCAGGCTGAAAAGAACCTACAGTCCAGGTCTCCATCTTGTAAGCAGTACTTTGACCATCAGACTATCCACACTGGAAGGTCACTGGAATCACTGTAGACAGAATCTAATCAATTGAATGTATTTAAGGCCATGACTAAACTTGTTGAGCATCTCTTCTGAAGAATGATTCTATGATAAAATAGTTTGGGTTGGAAGGGACCTTTAAAGGTCATCTAGTCCAACCTTCCTGCCACGAGCAGGGATGCCTTCCACTAGACCAGGCTGCTCAAAGACCCATCCAGCCTGGCCTTGAACACTGGAAGGATGGGGCATCCACAGCTTCTCTGGACAACCTGTTCCAGTGCCTCACGACTCATAACAAAGGATTTATTCCTCATATCTAAATGTATCTAATAGAATCTAAATCTATATCTATCTGTACAAAATCAAGGCTGTTGCCCTGTCAAAGCTATATTGTAATGTCATTTGGGGTACCCATCACTCCTAAACACAGCACATATGAGAATGCATTAGTCCAAAGTTAAGTCTTCAGGAGTTTTGAAACTAAGCAGGAAGGCTTGGCTTCAAAAGTCTTGTAGTGACTTAGATACATAAAAAGAGTTGGTCAGTGTCAGAAATTCATCGCTTTGCATGAGTTTCTGAGATGTGGTTACAATTTAGATACCTAAGTCTCAGGGAAGAAATTAGAAGACTTGAATTTATCCCTTGGTAAATTATACCAAAAAAATTAAATCAGGAACACATGTATTAATTTTAAATACTAAGCAGCAGAAGTTCAGCTAAATCATCAATGCGTATCACCCCACAAGTACTCTTGGTTTCTAACATTGGCAATAGACATGCATAGGCAGTATCATTTTTGATTCAAGAGGTGTGGACACAAATCCGTTCCAGTGTCACATGAATATGGTTGGAGGGAATAACATCATTCAAATAGGCCCAAGTAAATTTAAGATCTAGTAGAAAGGTACAGCAATATCACTGGAGAAGCCAGTGACAAAGAAGTTATCAGTCTCTTAAGAAGGAGAAAACAAGCATTGCCATACTCCATAGTGGTTCCAGTGAATCTGTTTCTAGCTCTTGACCTCAGTCTTCCAGACTTATAGGGGACCAGCCTCAGCTATCCTCAAGACTTCTGTTTTCTCCATAATTCACCACAAAAGCAGAGATGATGGCAAAGGGCTCAGGGAGACAATAATTTCATTGTGGTATAACAACATCAGGCATCAGCTGATGGTTCTGAGTTCTTATCTGCATGAAAGGCAACTCAACCTCACCTATTCCATAAAGTGAGTAAGTTAAGGCTGCACCACTTGCTGCAGGCTGAGAATAAACATATCAACAGCTACTGAAGCACTGGTACTGTAGGGAGGTCAGAGTCTACATCTGAGACCAGAATAATAAGCTTCCAAAGCCTTCTTAAAAGAGGGCCTATAAATACCCTTTCAACAAGTTATCAAGAAGTCTTACCTGTATATAATACCCATCTCTTCATACATGTTTTTTTACATTGCTTGAAAAAGCAGCAGATTATTCAATTTATTTTTTTTCTGTTGACATATAAATGCATAGCTGATCAATGCCAAACAGTGTGTGAGCATTGTAACAGCTAAACAATAGCAGTATTATACCTGGACACCATTTATCTGTTTTTCTGAATTGTTTTTGTTTATTTTTTTGCTAATCAGTCATGCCATTGATGTTCCCGTTTTGCATGAAAAAGCAGCAGATTATTCAATTTATTTTTTTTCTGTTGACATATAAATGCATAGCTGATCAATGCCAAACAGTGTGTGAGCATTGTAACAGCTAAACAATAGCAGTATTATACCTGGACACCATTTATCTGTTTTTCTGAATTGTTTTTGTTTATTTTTTTGCTAATCAGTCATGCCATTGATGTTCCCGTTTTGCAGGGAAACTGCATTCTGTTTATTTTTTTGCTAATCAATCATGCCATTGATGTTCCCGTTTTGCAGGGAAACTGCAAAGTCTATGAACAGATTCATTTCTAGCAGTGGGGAAATTCATATGTCTTAGAGCCAATATTGAAACTGGTGTCTCCTTGATTCCACTGAACCTGTATTTGTTCAGCTCCCTTCTTTGGAACATTCCATTGGCTTTATGGTTAATGTACAAAGAAGAGCTGTTCAAGAGAGAGCTGGAGAAAGGCCAGTTCAAAACATCACACCATCATGGTTGGTTTCCAATGAACTCCCAGTTAATTTTTTATGTTTGCGTTTAAATTCTCCAACGACAGATACAGATCCTCCTTGGATTATGCCTGTTTTAACAACATTACTTTTCCAGCCAACTTTGGCAATTGTCCAAGGGCACTCTGAAGTCTTCTGCAGTCCTGTGAAATTGAGAATCTTCCAGTATTTGATATTCAAAATCTGGGATACTCCTGTTGCCACTGGGCTGCCCAACAAGTCACACAAAATATGCTAAAGTTGTGTTTTTACACTGCATTTATGTTTAAGTCCAGACCTACAAGAAATTCTTATTTCTGCAGATGGCATTTGATTATATCCAACTGTTTTAACTGTGCTCTTACATAGGATCTTTAACCATTTGAAGTAATGGCAAGTTATTCCTGCTCTGAACCAGGGGTGGGACTAGGTACCTCTTAAGGTCCCTTCCAACCCAACTTAACTTATGATTTTACATCAAATTATGAAGAGATTCTGCCAACGTTTGATGCCCCTCTCAGCTTGGAGGAATGGACAAGAACACAGGTTTTATCACTGCAGTAGTTTTAACACCAGTTCTGTTCCCATCTGGGGCCCTCACCATCCTCCAAATGCTGGTACAAAATTGAGACCCACACCCCAGAGATAGATGCCCAGAACTCTGCCTTGCCAATCCCCCCAGTTATCCCCATTTCATAAGGAAATGCAGATTATAACAGATTATATTTTTACATACAGTGAGTCCTTAAATCTGTGGTGATAGGTAAGAGTCAACTGTAGTTTTAAGTACAGTAACTGCTATAAGTAAACAAGAAGGACCAAACTAGCTCAAAACATTAGTGGAAAGAAGCATGGAAGAATGAAAAGGGATTATACTTCCAGGGAGTTTGTGAGTAAGTAGAACATTTCTAAAAAGATATAACACATTAAAGAGAGGTGCTTCAATACATAAACATATTTGGGAAAAAAAATCATCAAATTATTATTTGAGCATGTTTTCTTATCTAGTTTAAAGGTAAAGCTTTCATAGCAGGTACAGGTATATGATCCACCTCCTATATGATCCACAGGGATACGATCACCCAGACCTGCTCACAGTCATGGATTCCTGGTGCACATACATCCATTCCTACAGAATGCACTTTGGAGACACAGTCATCCAAAAACAAGATAACTTCTTTTAATGCTTCCCAATGCCAATGCTGTTCCAGGCTGGAAGCCTATCCTGTATGAATATTACTAGGAGCTACTGAGATATGTAATTGATATTGCCTTGGAGCAGTGAGATTAACTAATTGTTTTCTAGGGATTAATACATTAGTTAATTCAAGCGATAGCTCAGTCCTTTCTCCCTCTGACTGCATCTGCCTAACCCCTCTAGGTGTGAAGTGCCGCATCAGCTTCAAAAGCACACTAGGAAAAGCTTCAGCACACAATAACCTTACAGTAAGGAGATCGGGATGGAAAGGAACACTTCTGAAACTGTTACATTTTTACTGTAACACAAAGTTGCTGAGAAGATGAAGAAAGGAGCAGCAACATGAAATTCAGTCTGGTGGGGAGGACATCACCTCAAAATGTCTTGCATGGTGTGGATTTCACAGTACTGTGAAGCGTATGACTGACCCCAACTCTTCTCTCTTCAATTATTTCTCAGTTCGTTTTGCTGAATATTGCATAAATTACCGAAGGCTTTAGTTATAAGATAATAAAGACCAAATGGTAAGCAGTTACTAGCATTTTTACATCTGAAGTTCTTTATATCTCTGAATTTTTCTCAAAGTAAAAAAGGCAGACTGACATAGAACTGTCTTATAACACCTGAATGCATGTGAAAGTTTCTCAGACAGATCCAAATACATTGACCTGCTGATGAGAGCTATTGTGCTACATGCATTTAGCTGGGGAGGGCATGGGGGGAAAGGGAACAGCAATCTGCTCTTACTTGAGCAAGTCTTCTTGTCTGGATTGAGGGTGTAACCTTGGTAGCAGTCACAGGTGTAGAACAGATCATCTCTCACACAGACCTGCTCACAGTCATGCCTTCCAGGTGCACACATGTCAACAGCTGAAGGAGGAATTTGGGAAGAGAAGAATATTAACCAATATCCAAAGTTCAGCCTTTAGAGCTGGTGTTAGTAATTTCCATTCACAAATGTATCTTCATTGGGATTCAAACCAGGATGTTTTTATTGCACATCAGCATGCTATTACCCAAAGCAGGGTACACAGAGCATGTTTTTATCTGGCAATCAGCATCATAAAATTCATACAGTTTTTGGAATACTGGCAACACTATTTTGCAGATGTAACAGACTGCAATAGAAATGAGACTAGCAGGGACACAGTTACAAAACAATTATCCAACGGAATTTCAGAGAACAAATATCAGGATTTTAAGAGACTATTTGGCATTATTTCATCTTTAATTGAGTTTTTTCTCTGTTTTATGGAATGAAAAGACCATAAACAGAGAAGTGTATGTGGCTGCTGAAAGAAAAAGACATGACAGCCACTGCCAGTTACAAAGTGGGCACTTTATGTGTGAGGCTGGAGTTTTCTGCCAAATTTAACACGTCAACTCTGAAAGGGCAAGCTGAGAAGGAGTGTCTATATTTGGGTATCTTTGCAATAAGGAGGCCCAGCAAGGCACAAGGAAGGAGAAAGGAAGGAAGAGAGAAAGAGAGGAACAAAGAGAGAAAAGAGAGAGAAAAAGAAAGAAAGGAGAAGGGAAGTGAAAGAAGAAAAAGAAAAAAAGACCCTCTTCTGGTCCTAGACTATTTTTGCATCATTCTTTGCACATCTTTTTGATATATTTATCACAAAGATCTGGATGGCTGAAAAATCATTAGCAGCATCCTGCAAAATGAGATTCAAAAAAAAACAAGCATGTTAGGAAAAGAAATCTAAAGTTTGACTATGCAGGAGGAGAATCAGTGCTATGAAATGAGGTTCAGGATTAGACTTACAAAGGGGATGCCTAACTGAATTCCCATTCCTTCACATGTTTATTGCCTCTATATAATGCCAGGTGAGAGTTAATCTTAGGCACTATATTTGCAAAATCAGCTCCTAAACTAGGCAGAAAGGCCCTCTGGCTTCAATTCTTTGAGATGTGAGACCTGTGACTTAATTGCAGCAATTTGCCTAGCAATCACCTGGAAGTGGAAGACTAGGTTCAGCACTTCATCACACAAAATGGAGTAAGAAAAGGGATTATAGTGGAAGTGGGAAAAAAGGGATTTTGTGTAAATACATCATCAGTGAGACATCCAAAGAAATGAAATTCAAATCCTAATCAAGTGAAGATGATATAGAATGCATATTAATTTGTTGGTACTACTTATTTGTATGCACATCCTGAGGTACCAGCTACATCTGTACTCCTGTTCTCCACAAGAGACCAGCACTGGGAATGAACATTTCCCTCCATCCTCGAGCTCTACGGCTGGAGTACTTTTTAAGGTCCCAACACATCTACCAGAAAGAGCAATCACACTCATGATGATAGACTGTAATGTGTCTCCCAGCACAGTCCTTGCTCTTCTTCATCTCATTCCATTGTGCTGCTTTGCTGAAGAGTTTTCTGACACAGATAGTAGATGTCACATATTGGATATGGCAATTCATGCTGCACGGGTGTGAAAATACCATGAAGTCCTAGGGAGTAGAATGTGTTCAGGTGATGCAGACTGAAAATAACCTACAGTCCAGTTCTCCATCTTGTAAGCAGTACTTTGACCAATGCTCAACATTTATAAATACAATTTAATTAGGATTCAAATTAGGATTCAGTCAGTGTCCTAATACATCATTGTATTATTCTGCAGACAACAAAATTCAGTTCCCAATTATTTAATGGATGAGGCAGATACCAGGACTGCAAGACAAGACTATACCACATCTCATGCAATTATGATTTGTAGCAGCAGTTCTAGGAGTCATGAATATCCCCAGTACATATGAGGGTAAAACACCACACTGATGTGAGTAATAACCTGCCACGTGTCAAGGCAGAGTTGTTTCTTGCAATATTAGCAGTAACCATGGTGAATCCTGTAAAAGAACCTGAGCTTCAACAGGAGAGATGGAGAAGGCATGGTAAAACTATCAGGTTTGAGGTTCTCTGTGGACTAGTGGCACTCACTTTCAGTGGAGACACAGTGCTTGTGAGCATCTCCAACATAAGTTAATCCTCTCTCAAGGCTTAAGCAATGTTTATGAAATACTGTGAAGACCATAAAATGGTAGGTGAGTGCCAAATTGCATTTTTTAATCGATGTCTATAAGCAATTTTTCAAGTATAAAAATGAGCGTAACTCACAGAAAACATGTCCAGATCTCCATGAGTTTCATATATTAAAGTAGCCTTTAATTCTTACCTGAGCAGGTCTTCTTATCTGGATTCAGGGTGTAGCCTTCATAGCAGTCACAGGCATAGGATCCGTTGTTACTCACGCAGATCTGATCACACTCGTGTCTTCCAGGTGCACATGTGTCCACAGCTGCAAGAGGCATGTTAGGGAAACAATTCATTGTTAACAAAAAATAGTTTGGGATGCAGTGCATATTCGCATTTTCTAAAATATTTTGAATTGGAATCAGCTCAGAAATAGCCCTAGTAATTGAAGGAATTAGAATAAGTGCTAGGAGAAAATATCTATAGAGTGTCTACATCTGAAGGCTCTGTTTTGGCATCTAGCCCTAATGAATGGACCTGTAGGCATAACAAAAAGGACAGTGATGGAGTCAAACTGCTTCTCACAATTACTTGCAGTAGATTTTTATTTACTATTCATTACTAGATTTATTATTATTGAAAAAGATAGAGATGTTCGCTGCTTCAACAGAGGTACAAAAGTAGCTTCTCAAATGCATATATGGCATTCAAAAGTGGTGTTTTTTCTAGGTGAATGCATTTACCAAAAGAGCAATACCTGAGCAGGTTCTCTTATCTGGATTCAGAGTGTAGCCTGCATAGCAGTCACAAAGGTAGGATCTGCCGTTGCTCACACAGACCTGCTGGCACTCGTGGCTCCCGAGGGCACATACGTTCACAGCTACAAAGGGCACGTACAGAAAGGTACTTCAGTCATCCCAAAGCAAAGAAACAGGCATTAATCATTTATGCTTACAAAAGTACATCTTGCACTGTTTGCTGGATTAGTGGGAGCAAATGTCAGTGCTGTGTCACTGTCACAAAAAGTTACAGGCATCCTTCTCTCTGTAGCATGCAGAAAGAGGTCATAAATGGCACTGAAATAACTCAACACCTGAGGTGGCAGAAGAAAAGATGAATTGAAAAAGGTGCAACAGGGAGAGATTTTGCGTATTTAGTAGCATTACACTGAAAATGAGAACTCAGCAATGAAAAAGACCTTCTGGCTTTTTGTATCCAATCCCTTTCCATTACAGACAACTAGCTGAAATGATGCCAAAATGTATCAGTCACTGTCTGGTGGCTTACTAACTTCTGCTCACTGGCACAGATCCTGATCTAGGAATTC
>NW_008688106.1:0-3463 GCF_000695815.1 Acanthisitta chloris
AATCTTGTTCTTTAAAAGAGAATTCCATTTTGACCATTATGCAATGAAAAGCGTTGCTTATCTGCTTTGATAATGCTTCCGCGAGTAAATCAATAAATTTTAATATTAACAAGAAATAAATTAAACAAATAAGTACATTCATCAATCAAAAATAGTTTTGCAAGTTACCCCAAAGATGTCAGTTGAAGATTGGGGGGGGTTATTCCCGTAGGAATACTGACAAAGATGGTTCCACTTTCTCTGAATGAGAAATGCAGTACCTTTCTTTAACTTTCTTTCTAAAACAAAGCATGTAAACATGAGTTTTATTTTGTGTTTTATTTTTCAATAAAAACTGTCTCAGACAGGGACAGGGAGACATAATAGTTTTCTAACCAAAAGTATCCCAAAATGGTGATATGTCACTTCAGTGCTTATCGTGAAACAAACAGATTGTGAGATCACCGTTAAACTTCCTCCTTTTGCATGACCTTGGCATCTCTGTTTCATAATAAGCAGAAGTCACACTTCATTTTCTGAAGTCCATAAAAGCTTTCAGCTTCCAGAAGTCTTGGCTACTTGAAGCCCCTTCCACCAGACTATTCTCCCACTCTTGCCTGCCAAAGCAGAGGTTTGGGCTTTGCTGCTGCACAATGTGCTTTTCACGTGGAGGCTGGGCAAGAGTGATGTCCCAAAACAAGCCTTAAAGGTGTACCTAAAGGTGTCCTGTGATCTAAAAGGTATTCATGAAATCATATGTAAAACCTATTTAATAGATACAGGCTACATGCTACTCTGCAAAACACAATACACAAGAAAATCCCATGTGTGCAAGTACTTAATAACCAATAACTTCTTAGCTGGGCCAGCTTAAACTGGACATAAAACGATAGAGCATTGGAATGACAACTTCCTCATGGAGCATGTGCATGCCTGGGGACGGTGATTGCCTAGGGCTAGGACTGTTTGGTTTCTTGCACCTTCCTGTGCAGAAGTGCCTATTAAAAATCAGGTTAGACTTCTTTTCCATTTTAGCTGTAAATGTAAAGTCAGTTCTCACAATTGAGTATGTTCTTCAACCACTCTTTGTTTTCAGGATTTACCTGAAAGTACTTCAGAGTTATAAAAATGGAAAGATGATAGACAATAAATGTCAGTGATTTAGAATCAATAAATGTTGGTGATTCAGAAGAATAAACACAAATCAAAGGAGAAATTCTTACCTCTCCCAGAACTGAACCAACTCTACACATTAAAGTAAAAAAACCCCCAAGAGATAGCAAAAATAAAACAGCCAATGGAGTTGAATGCTTTGCTAAGGAAGTTTCTGTTTCCAGAGTAGAAGGAGGTCAAGGACTGAGTCTTCACAAACTCAGGGAAGGTTTACAGGTTCTGGCTGCTTTTCTGAAGAACCTTTTAGAAAACATTGAAGGGCTGCCAAGGTCCTGAGTTTCGCCACATTCACCAAAGGCAAAGCCCTTCCAGTGTGTGTATTTAACAGAAACACTGCACGTACACATACAGTGTGTGAGAGGAGGAGGAACTATTACTACACATGATAAATATGGTTTATTTGTCCTTTGTATCACACAGACTGTTAATTGCTTAAAATTCCCTGAGAAACAAAGGCCTGGATTAATGAAAGCACATTGTGGTTACAAAATTGTACCAGTAGTAGAAGCATTTAGATAACGCAAAAACGCATAAGAATTACATTGTAGGGCATTGTTCTCATGCTAATGGGAGAAGGAGTTAAGGGTGAATGAAAAGACATGAAAAGTCACAGCAGGAAACAGTCAACATATTTCTGAGTAAAATATTAAACTGTCCTTGCTACATACAGGAAATCGTCTAAGTTTTCTATGTCCTGGCTGATTCTTGGATGTACTTATTTCTATTTTACACTTGGTCTGCTCTATCTTTTAGTAGAAATGAGTGGCTGACTATTATCAGCTGTTCAAGGTTTAGGATTTCCCCTTCTCAGTGTGAAGAAGTCAGTAAAATGGTTGCAGAGTTTTCTCTTCTCTTAGGTTGCATAGCTATATATGCAATTTCTTTTCTGTGGTAAAGACTTGGAACACTTCCTGATTTCAGCCAAGTAGGAGGTGCTTAAATCCTGTAATCAGACTTGATTCTACTTGCCATTCCTAATACAAACTGAAATGAATCAAGACCTATTATATGAAGTACATTACTGGAATTACTCTGGTGCAATATTTCTGTACCATGTCCCACAGAATATTTTACCTGAAAAGTCTTTAGTGAATCTCAATATTTATTAGTCCTGTGTTTTACAGCTAATTTACAAGAGCTGAGATTGTGCTCCAGCCCAGGTGTGACAAATGAATGGTATTTGGCAGCCAACATACTGGAAGTTTGAGAAAATGACAACCAAATTAATGTTGCCTATGAATATAACAGGTGTGAAGGTAATGACTAAGAAGCTTTTCACTGTTGTGCAAACAGAATAGGCATCTAATGACCTCAAGTCTTTGAGTTGCCACTGTGACTGTGATTGGTGCCTAACTGTACACTCACCCACCCTAGCTGTTTTCCGGAGTTCCTTTCTTAATCCTAATCTGTGCTCATATTTCTATGCTTGCTTTCCTCTATTTCTCTGGCACTTTCTTCTGCTCCTTCATCATGCTCATTCAGACACATCTGTACTGGGTGATATGCAAGGACATCTTCTCCCATGCATCTGAAAGTTCTTTTCAATTCCATGTATTTATTTTAGGTTTCAAACCATGCTTCAAGCCCAAATAAAGCACTGTTTCATAAAATCGCTAACTTTAGAGAGGTTTACCCCTCTCAACCCATATAATTGTGGGGTTGTAATTTATTTTCTATAGAATCGCTAACGTTAGAGAGGTTTACCCCTTTCAACCAATATAATTGTGAGGCTGTAATTTATTTTCTATTAAATGAAGCATTTGTGTCCGCGTTAGGGTAAAGATATATTAAATACCATTCTAAAAGGAAGATGCTCCTTTTTCTGTGAGAGGAAACTCCTACTGTCGTATGTTGTCTTGGTTTTGCTGGTACACCACCTTGCATTCCTGTAAAGATCAAACGCCTTTGTTTTGTGATTTTTTTTTAAAAAATCAGCTACAACCTAATTGATTTCACTTTCCATGCCAAAAATGAAATGCGAAAATTCAGATCTTGTTCAAGCAATCCTTTTGCCAGAATTGGCAGCTGCATTATTTAACTCAGAATTTCTTCTGAAATAAGCAAACTAAACGCTTCTTTCGATGCTCTTTGTAGACAGCATCGCTTATCGGGAATCCTTACTCTGCCGTAAAACAACACGCGTTTGGCTGGGATGAGCACATCACGGGCAGCCCCTCGTAACCGAGCGTGTGTCTATCCACGCAGCGAGCGGCTCAGCTGCTCTGTGCCCGCTCAGCCCGCTCGGCGGGCGATGCTGGGCGGCTGGCGGAGCGGAGCAGGGCACAGCTCCGCGGGCTGTCTGTGCGGGGAG
>NW_008688107.1:0-11946 GCF_000695815.1 Acanthisitta chloris
TATTCAGTTCTACTTTATTTCTATATTTTATTTTATTTTATATTTTATTAATTTATTTTTATATACAGGCTCAAGTGCCTGTCGGGATTGTGTTCTTTTGGTGTTTTTACACCTAATTGTCTATTAAGAAACCTCCAAGATATAACTGAGTGCTAGGTCACTCCTCCTAAGAAAACGGTCCTGGGAGATCATCTAAAAGAGGATGGCAGTAAGAGTACTCCCTGCTCAGTTCTGTACAGCTTTTTCACTGCATGGTTACATGAGAACAAAGGCCAGATTTTCTCAGGCACTAATCCTGCATACTCAGAATATTGAATACTAATTTCATATTGCACTTTTTGGTTTTTTTCTTTGATGTGAATGGAGTCCTCACCTAATTTTATATGTAAGAAATGCACTAAACTTATTATGAATATGGACCTATACTTTATTAAACTCAGAAGGGGCACAAGTTGCCCAAGGACATAGTGGAGTCTCCATCCTTAGAGATAATCAGAAGAAATTTGGACATGGTCGTCTGCAACCAGCTGTGGGTGGCCCTGCTTGAGTGGGGAGGTTGGACCAGATGATTTCCAGAGATCCCTTCCAACCTCACCATACTGTGATTCTATGAAACATATAGTGAAGGGCATCTGACCAGAAGACCCAATCACTGTCTGTCTCATCCTCTCCCTTCCCCTCAGACTTTCTCAGCTAACTTGAAAGTACCTCAGAGTCAAAAAAAAATCAATTTCAAAACCCAAACCCATGGCAACAGGGCATAACTCAGAAGTTGTCAAGTTCAGCCTATGGAGCAGAGTGAAAAGCCAGTTCTTAAATCCAGAGCCTTGTGGGCAGCTGCCAAACAGTCACCGTGAGCTGGTGGACCAGCAGCTGATATGTCCCACATAAGCAGTCAGGACAGAGCAAGATAGAACCATCTAGCACTTTTATTTTTGGTGGGGTTTTTTGGGGGGGGGGGTGGTTTGTTTGTTTTTTTTTTTGTTGTTGAAGAATTTCTTGCTTTGGTTTGAAATTGTGTTACACTGGGAGGACTTTATATCTTTTTTCACAAAGAGAACTGTGCAATATTGATACAAGTTTATCAGTGCACTTCAGAGGTTGCCTTTTAGATACATCAGGTTGGCCCAGTTTAAGATTTTAGTCCCTACAACTCAAGCACTGCAGTTTCTAAGCCAAATGCAGGCCTGGCTGTTTGCTTTCCTTTCATGGTATGTGTGGAGAAGTGACTGCCCAGAAAATCCTATGTGCTGTGTAGGAGCTGCCTTGTGTAGGCCAGAAGACACAGGCACGGGAGTAAGCCTGGAGTCCCTCCTTGGGCCTCCAGCGTGAGAGTGGGTGTCTTGGAGTACTCCCTTAGGAAGCATACCTGTCGTGGCCAGGGGGATTCACAGCCCAAGAAAATAACTAGAAACACCAGACAGTTGTATCCAGGGAAGTAGTCTCTGCTCTACCTGTTAAACTGTGTGGCTGCTCAGATAGGCTGAGAAGATTCACTGAAGAACAAACAGGCAGGACCACAAGAGAAATAAACTGAGAACAAGTCTTACTCTGCAGCAAATCTGGTGAGGAAATGGGATGGGACAGTTACACGTGCTCTATATAGATAAAGAGTAATGTGGAGATGAAGTAGAGAAGAGATTCTGATTAAAAATATTTGCAGTGCTGAGGAGTTGAAGTACTTTCAAGGTTTAATCCAGAAAATGTGTGTCCTTTTTTGTGCCTATAACCCTTTTTTTTGCAGTAGTTAAAGGGAAACTTGAAGGTACAGATGAGCTTTTCGTTATTTTGTAGAAGTAAAAACACAGGATCTTTATCATCCAGATCTGACAGAACTGCTCAGTTCCTGAAAACAGGTCACAGAGAGAATCTGCACGAAATAGGAAAAGTTGGCAAAAACAGTAATTGCAAGTTAAAAATGTGTCAGATCCATTTTACTTGCACAGTTGATTTGGAGATGATGTAATGAACAGGTTTTGTACCAAAGCTGGACATACTGAACAGTAAGGCACAATTCTGTAAGCCTCAGGGAACAAGTTAAATCAGGTTAATTTTGCAGAGCTGCAGCTTTTGCCAACTCCTCAAGAAGACCATCAACTCCAGCTGCACCTTCCCCAAAGGCCCCACAGCATATTGACATTTATCCATGCAGTTAAACTTTTTCCTTTTCTTCTCAGGTCCAATTTTCTGTTTGATGGATTTAAACTGCTACTTCCTTTGGCTGAATTCAAAGGAGGACTTGAGTGCTGCTGAGTCAGATAATGTACTGGCCTTGAAGTATTTAGGATGCAAAACAGAGTCCCAAGGTTCATGACAGGCATCTCCCAAGTTTCTACAAACTCAGGTATGAAGCGATGCAATGCATGTGGAGAACAAATTATTTCAGGCTGAAGAACTATAAACCTGATGTGTGAGCAGGCCAACATAATAGTGGCCTGTAGGAAATGGGATGCCTGACTACCTCTGAGCATTCAATATGAAGCTGAACTCTGTTTTGGAGCCCAGACATCCAAAGCTAAGCCCTGCAGTGCATAAATTTGCTCATTGTATAAACTGTAGACATTAAACCTTCTGTTTCCTCTTCTTCTTTCTCTGAGTAAGCAGCCTCTGTTTTCTGGATCTGCTTAATTAAAGGTCCAGAACACTCGTTTCAAGAGTCTAATCCTCTGTGTGTCTAAAAGCAGGAACAGAACTCAAGCAGACAAGCAAGGTTGTTTAATGCTCTTTTAGGACAGGGCTGTGTCCAGATTCATATTTAGAGCTAGACCATCTCTTTTACTGAATTTCATCCCCCAAACTGGGGCTGAGCCCTCCAAACTGGTTTCTATGAGCCTCAAACTGGCATCTTCTCCTTCCAAACTGAGATTTTCACCCTCCAAGTTGCATCTGAGAACTCCAAACTGGCCTCTGCACCTAGCAAACTGGGATATGGGACTCCCAGAATGGGATCTGAGACCACCTCACTGGGTCTGGGAGTCTCAAGCTGTGTTCTGAGACCTGCAAAGTGGATTCTGAGACCTGCAAACTGTGATCAGGGCCTGCAAAGTAGGTCTGGGACCTTCTAAACTGGGATCTGGGTCCTCTGAACTGGGTCTGGGTCCCATAAAATGGGGTGCAGGACCATGAAACTGGGCTGAGCCCTTCAAACTGGGCTCCTGGAGCCTCAAGCATGCATCTTCTCCCTCCAAACTGGCATTTGATCCCCCCCAAACTGGGGCTGAGCTCTCCAAACTCAACTCCATCCGGGCTAAAACCAGCACATCAGTGCATGCAAAGATGTCTGAGGAAATTATTTTTTGATGTGATGTCCTTATTGACTAACAAGATTTAACCTTTTGGGGGCTAGGAATGATTGAAATGAAACAAACAAAGGTAAAGGTAAAGGTAAAGGTAAAGGTAAAGGTAAAGGTAAAGGTAAAGGTAGAAGAACTTGTGGCAAAGACTTTGCTGCAAAAGTGGCTTGGCAGGATTGGATTGTAGTAAAAGAAGCCAGGGTCATTGGGATCTAAAGAGGCACTGCTTGCTTTGAAAACTGGAACCAAAACCTTGTCAAAATGGAGAACTGATATGCATACATAAAACATGGATAAAACCATAAAGTTTCCTTAGTTAGATCATAATCTTAGATCATAATCTCCTCCTTCATCTCCTCCCACTTGGCATTAGTCCGATGGTCTCTGGTGGTCGTCCGGGGTTGTCAGGAGGAAGGCTGATAGTCTTCATCAGATTGAGCTTTTCACCTTTGAGTTTGGCACATGCTCTTTGGTCTTGCTCTTTGCTGCCATGTCCTGAGTCCAGCTGCATTTAATTTTACTTCCTCATAAATACATTGTATTTACACTACCTAAGCGAAAATAATGCCCTAAGTTCTACACTTTTCATGCTTGATAAACTAAAACAGTGTCTTATTGCTCAACCTTTTGCCTTCTGTTTATTCAGGTGCTATCTACTTAACTATCTTCTATCCTCTCAGCCTTAACTATTGAATTCCTGTTATCAGAGGCTTCTGCTTTTCCAGAGACAATTGTACTTTCCTGGCTATGTCAGCAAAGAGGAATGTGTGCCCATGCTGTGGTCTCCCTTGGACACAATCCTTTGAGTAACAGTTTAACATGACAGACTGCAAAATAAACTCACCGAGATGTGGATAGTGATTCCTCCAACTTGAGCTGTGTTGCAAAGACAGTAACTGCTGCTAAGAAGGTCCCATCAACAGCAGAAGGGAGTGATGTCTTGAGCTGGAGCAACTGGCTAGAGCTGCTTAGAATCTGCACAAGTGGAATGCAAAATACACAGCTGACACATGCTTTCTGCAGATTTTGAGATATGTATTTCCAAATCCGCTTTCACAGTGGAGAACACCTTCATCTTGAAGTACAGAGCATATGAGTTATAAACACAATGGCCTGCAAATTACCATCAGAAGTGTCTTCATCAGTACAATCAACACAACTCATTTTGCAAATGGTTCAGTTCCTTTACAACACAGGAAAAGCTGGGTTGGGCTAGCTAAAGTAATTATCGGTGCTTACATGTACCCTTTAGCTCTCCCTAAGTAACACCTGAGGGAAACTTCTCAGGGAATTTGAAGCCAGTTCTATCACGGGAGATACTGAGGCGGCTTATCCACCCAGATGACTGATACTGACTGAGAGCATCAAGGTGTGGTTAGATGATAAGAAAAAGACCACTGAATGATGCCCTGCCTTCAGAAGGAGTTATTTCCCCATTTCCATCTCCAGTTTTCTGCTTCCAGACATGCATTCCTACTACTTTCTCTGCAATGTCTCACATGTTTCTTATAAAGCAAGCTGACATACTAGCAGCAAATACAAGTAAATATCATGCTGTTGAATCAGCGAAATCAGTCAAAGGAGCCATCCTTGGTCAAAGGAGCCAAAACCAGTTCAAAGAAACACTTGGCCATGAATGCAGAGCTCCAGGCAAGGCCACTCTTTCAATAGGACATTAGATGGGCTCAGGACATTCTTTCAGACTCAATGGGCTCAGCTGTATCACCAAACCACACAAGGTAGCTGAGGCAATGCAACACCACACTTCTTCTGAGAAGGGTCTCACCGTAAGAGCTTGCAGCCATCAGTGAGGAGAGAAGGAGAATTGGAACACCTCTCTCGCAGTGGTGTACCTTATGTAAGCTTCACCTTCAGTAATGCTGCTGTCTAAGCTAGCTGAAGCAGATCCCACCTTCTCCGCTGCCTACCTGTCTGCTGCCATTCCAGTGATGTCGTGGGCCAGCTGCTGTGTAGCTACCCAGGACTACCTCAGAGAACTGATTTGTAGAAAAAAACCCCTGCGTTATTTTTCATGTGTGCCAGAACACTTTATCCACTTTATACCATAGGTGCACAAATATCTGTGCCAGTGTAGCAGAAGGGGCAGCAAGAGGATGGAATAAGTGGATGGGAACAGATCACTCTGGAGTAACATGCCAACTGAAGAAATGCATGCTGAGTCTTCATTATCTTGCCATTAAACACAACATTTTAGTGTGCCTGTGTACACTGATAGGTTTCTTTGAGCAGAGCAGGTAATGTGGCTGGTTAGAGATCATGGAGAGGGTAAGACAGGCCCAAGTCAATGATTCTCTGCAGCTTTAGCTATATCCCATCTGGTAAGAAAGAGGAAGTTAACGTATTGTGGCATCCCCTGCATTGAATGAATTAAAGATCAGGATTGGCAACTATTTCCCGAAAGGATGGTCTGTATTCTACTAGACCCTCTCCAGTAGATATTGGGGAAAACAAGTGTTTTTGAGAATCTTCTTGAAACTGTATTTTAGCATGTAAAGTCAGAAGATTTGTGCTCTCAAATATCTCACTGCAGTGCATTTCTGGGTGTGTTTGTGTGAGGCTTGTTTCACTTATGTGAGAAAACTGCAACCTGTCTCCTGACAGCCAAGTCAAGATGCAACACTATCTTACACTTCCACAAGAGTGGATTTGGGATTTTTCCCTTGTGACTAGCACTACATGGTGTATTTCACTCAATGTTCTACCATGCTGTGTCTCCGCTGGCCTTGGCTTATACCTGAACAACATGTTAAGATAATAAGGTGGTCAGAAGTCAAATCCCAGTGCCTGCCTATCTCTCCAGGTACACAAACAAGCACAGAGGAAACTGCATAGAGATGCAGACTCAAAGCTACCACAGCTAAGATGTTACTTTTAAACAGCAGGGGTAATCTGAACTAACATTGGACCCTGCAAAAACAGCTAAATGAAGGAATGCCAAAAATTCCACACACTTGCTTTTTCTGGAGTTAAGTGATAACTGATACATTAATACTTAAGTGGAACCAAACAAAGCACAGAACAGTATGGCTTCATCATCCGCAGTCAGAGCATAGTTTGTGTGTTGCTTTTCCAGTGGCATCTATGGGTTTGTCCAAGTGTTACGCATTAATTCCAAGTGCCTTTCTTTGCAGGCTATAGTTTCTCCAGCAGATGGCAAAACCAGCATCAAACCTCCCCTGACAAACCTCCTGCCCAAGCCAGTGGTGTCTGAGGCCCAAGGCTCAGAAACTGATGTCTGTCAGACCATTCCCTGATGGAATCAGGGCAGGTTGCAGAAAAACAAGCTTGATGACACGCACTTCCTTCAAATATTTATATACCATTTAGATTAATATTTTCTCTCCCTCTCTTCAAACCTTGCCTTCCTGATAAAGACTGTGAACATGATCCTAATCTGTATTGCCCAGCAGTACTTAGAGGTTTCAATTTGTTGGGATGGGGGATTTCCCTTAATTTTCCTGTTTCATATTTAGTAAAAAAAACTTACAAAATTATTCTGGTAACAAAACCAAGTCATGGACAAGAATTACCTGTTGTTTGTTTAAGTCTCTAGTGCAGCTGGCCCCATCAGAGTCCTCCTCAGGCTAAAACATGCCACGTACTGAAAACCACTATTAGCTGGCTCTCAGATGTAAGCTACAAAGAACTAGAACTCTACAATAAAAGAAGAAAAGCAGATTATGAAATACATGGATATTAAAACACTTTCAAAAAGGAGTAAACTCTCTTGCTATATGCTTCTTTATTAATAAAATTCTACAAACATTTTCACAGATAACTACCAAAAATTAGGACACATAAGAGTATTTGTAGAATAGTTTGCAAGCTCTTTGTATGAAACTACTTTTTATATGTCTAGAATCTGAAAAGCAGTGATGACTTGGAGGAGAGAAGGGGACAGGGAATATTCAAATACTGGGAAGAAAAAACTGTAGGGGGCAAAGCAGAGAAATTCAGAGGTGAATATAGAAAAGAAACTCATGACAGTGCTGGTCATCCCAACCAGTGTCTGGCACCTGAACTGCAGGATGCCAAATTTCCACTTTCTTAGTGTTTCTTACTGCAGATGTGAGAATGGAAAACATGTGTGAGAGCTTTTTCCTTGATTCAGGATGAAAATTTCACATTTTCCCTTGATCTCGTGACTGTCATATTCCAGGGCCTTGGCACCCAGCTCGGCACAAGCAAATTAACCACTATGGCTGTTGCAACAGAACTGCCTGCTGCATGTCTGTGAGTCACACAACTCCTCCCAGGAACACCAAGTTCTACACTAGTTCCCTCCTGTGTGTCGTGCTGATGTTACTATTCCTTCTCTCCACAGAGAGAAGCATTTCTGTTTCAGTGTCATGAATGTGTTCTTTACTTAGATGCCATTGTTTCACGTTTGTCTTCAAACAAGTAAGAATTCACAGGCAGGCAAGAGGACACTGTAAAAATCTTCTCTTGCTTGGCAACAAGTAGTTGCATGCCAGCTGTTGGGTGCTGAGGTGACATATTGTTAGAAGTCACCTGAATCAAGAGAAGGCATATGGATAATAGAAAAAAAGACAGATTGGCTCTTCAGAAGGGTGACTTAGCAAGGTGTATCAGTTTATTTCAGGAGGTATATGGATCCATGCCAGATCTGGGGGGAGCTTTAATCTTAAGGAAACTCTTCTCAGCAAATCCATTTCCAAAGTGAGCTTTGGAATATACATCCAAGGTTGATAACTTAGTCTTGTTTGTGATGGCAATGAACTCTTGCAGGGAAACTACTCAGCCTTGAAGGTTTCAAGTCGAGGCTACTACAGACACTAGTAATGCCTCAGTAAATGCTCCAAACTACTTGTCTAGCTACTAGCGTTGTTGTTTAACTGCATGTGCTGCAAGTTGTATGCTAACAGTTGTACTGACAAAGCTATGTTCTCAAATGTAGAGAGCCAGCAGAAAGGTGACTTTGTAATTCATCAATAAAATCAATTGTATTAGCAAAAGGAGAGTTCTGAGGCTTTCCTCAGGAATGGATGGCTCATTCTGTGTCAAGTCATACATCAGTCAGTAAGGCTGCATTAAATTGTGGAGCAGACCACAAGAAGGTCTGAAAGGAAGGATGTTATAGAGACTTTGTGAACCAAAGTAAAGGATGTATAGGCATAGACTAGAAAACAAGTATGGAAGCATGCAGGGGAGATGTGGGAAAATGGGTTAGCAAGGCTTGGGACAATTCTAGGAGATTGTGCTGGTTTGAAAGCAAACCGGTGAGAGACTCTGAGTCAGAAGTACAATTTAATATGAAACACAAACAAAACAACAACAAATATAACAGTACAAATTAACAACCCAGAAGAAAGAAACCACTGACAGTCAGCAAGTAACGGGACACGCTGTCAGTCAGGGCGTTGACAGCAGTCCGATTGAATGGTGCTGCAGTCCTCCTGCAGTGATGGGTCTGTCGGAGCAGTGGTCCCGCAGATCCGATCCTCTCCCGAAGGTTTCAGCAGCAATCCCTTGTCCTCTAGAGATCCAGCAGGTAAAAAAGGGGCCTGTGCTGGTTCAAACCCCAGCTTATATCTCTGTGGGAACGCTTGGCTCCCCACCCCATGTGGGGATGCTCAGCTTCCCCTCACCCCCTGAGGTGAGGCATCTCACAATGGGACATGTAACTCTATGCATGCCTGAGTCCCAGACAGCCCTTTAAACAGACACAGCCCCTGGGGGAGCCATCAGGGACCAGGAGGGGATAACGATCACTGCCCCATTTGCTTTAACCCTTGTGGAGATGACAATAGAATACATACCATTGGCTACCCCCACACTGCAACCCGGGACAGAGATACATGATCAGGTGCATACAATGGGTCCAAGATAAGAAGTTACATGTGTAATAAAATGCCCTTCTGGGGTTTGTTGTTAGAAACAAACAATTCAAGTAACAGACAGACAGTTGAAATCTTTTTTTCCTTCGCTTCCTCTAACCCAGACTGCAACTTGCCTTGAATAGTACCTCAGGCCTGATCTCAGCTGTAGTTCTGTCCATACAAGGCTATCCTGTCCATATCCTTTTTGGGATAACAGACTTGGATTGGGATTGCATGCTGTGTTTGTTTACAGCTTCTCCTAGATCTAGGTTGTCCCTGAATACATTTCAGTTTCACACTGAAAGAAAAGACACCTCAGTCTTTCACATGAGGCCTATTAGCCTGTGTACATCCTACACACCCTTCTAGGCCACTCCCTTGAAGAGAAATGTGTTCTGTGCTGGACTGAATTATACATTTGAATGACAAATGAGCACTGAATTAAAAGAACTGAATTTTTTAACTGAATATTTTTATTTTAAAACTAAATATTTTGAACTGAACTGGCATCATCCTAGTTTGATTAAATGAGGCAGATAAGCATGGCTCAGATGATGAGGCTTTTTCTGATGTAATTACATGCAATCAAGTACTTCTAGGGGAGGAGATATCACTGGATTATTTAATTTTCACTGCTACAGATTAGTAAAGCAGGACATTGACACAATCTCAACACATACTTCACCCCTGCTTCACTCAGTGATGTGCCTAACAAAAACTCTTTGAGAGTAAGAAGAGCATTCTCCTGAGATTTTTTCCCTTTCAGTTCTTTAGAATCATTCCATGAGCTTCTTTCAAAAGTGAGGTCTAAACAGAAAACTAGAGGAGGAGAAAAACACACAAACCTTTCATTCTGTTTTAAATATTGAGCAGAAGTTCAAAATAAGTGGTTTCTATTTAGGCCAGTTGTTTTCCCTTCAGAAGGCACACACTATTGTTTTGTTTAATTGCGTTTGTGGCTGACTGAGCTGCAACTAAATAGGAATCAGATTTGGGCAGACAGACTACCAATGTCTCTCAGATGACTGAAGGAATAAGTATGCCAACTAAACAAAAGCAGAAGAGCTCCTGTCTTCTGATGTGGGATTGTTCCAACTCCAAGGTGGTTTTGAAGCAGCTGCAGTTAATGCTCTCAAGAGTAGACATACCTGAACCGAGTGTCTGTGGAAGGGAGGTAAGAGCTTGTGAACAGCTGCTAGAGGAAATTTTGTTTGAGACCTTCTTTTCCAGTCCACCTAAAGTATTTTATATTTTTCAAAATAAACAAGGTTGCATCTGAAGTAATGGAAATCACAAGATACTTATTGGTAGAGAAGTGGAAAAAGAAAGTCAGTTACCAGTTTGGTAAGCCTTGGACTCCAGAAAAATTATTGTTAATTTAAAAAAGCTCCTTAATTTCCACAGAGCCTTAACAAAATGACACTCTTCTTAAGACAAGGATCAATAATGTGATAGTTTGTGGAGAACTACATAAACATTCTGGGTTTTTTTACTTCATTTCAGTAAAATGCATTTTGAATAGGAATTAAATAGCTTTCATGCCACATGAGGACAAGATGGAGCATCGGTAGTACTGCTGTTCAGTGCTACATCAACTGAATATAACCATTCAGCTCCATCCTCTCGCATTTGTTGTGGACAAATTTTCTCCTAACAATGAAGCTAGCTAGCTAAGAATGTCAGGAATTGGGGTGCTGGGTGGAAAGGAGCAGATATCTGACTTTGTGTTCTCAGGACATGCCACTTGAAACAGATTTCTGCTTGCCTTGAAATCCCAGCGCTAACAGGAGCTGAGTGTGCTTTGCAAAATTCTGGCAGCTTCTTGCCTGTCCCTCACTAGACCTTGAGGGATAACAAGGTCATCTTGAAAATCTGTCATTACACAAATGTCTAGATTTGAACCGTTGCTGGAATTTTTACAAGGTGCTATAGTTGCTGAGACTCTGTATTTGACTAACCGACAAGTCCAGGCAGTCATCCACTGCTTGTTTGGACAAGTTAGTTGTCATGGAAAATTAGCACTATGCTGCCTCTGCTCCAGGTTTAAATGCTGTCTGCAGCACTCATGTTCTCTAACAAATCTCTTCATTATTCAAAAACAACTTTAAAACGTCACCACGGGCAAAGAAAAAACCTGAGAATTAGAAAAGGCAGTCAGACTGGAAACTAACCAGTTCTAGTTAAAGTCTAGCCATTAGTAAGTATCTATCAAAATCACAAACTTCCATACCCTGCTTTTAAAAGACATTCAAAATGATAGAATGGGAGAGGACAGGCATATGGGATGACAGCATCCAATTCTCTTTGGATGTAAAGTTTTCTCCTAGCTTCATCTCTTAACTATCCACAAAAGAAACAACTTAGAAGGCACAAATGACCATTCCAAACCAAACTAGTATTCAAAGGTGTTGTTCCCTATTAGCCAGGCACCAACATTTTTATAACTGTGTCCTTGAACTGATGTGGACTATAAACATGAGTATGTGCCTTTATTAAGCTTGAAATCAATAGGAGTAACACAGGCTGCAGCTGGAGTCACGGAGTCCGGGCCACAGCGTCAGAGCAGGGTGTGCTGCTCCGGGAGCAGAGAGCAGCACAGCGCCAGTGCCGGCGCGTCCGGGTGCTCGGTGTTCAACGTGTGCCCAAGAACGTTTGGTTCGTTTTGCTTTCTGTTTTAACAGCAGCGAGGATCGGTAGGGAACATCCTTTAGGCTGTCAGCACCAGGCCCTGCTCTTCCCGCTCCGTCTCAACACTTCGCGTCCATAACACAGCGCGCTCTCCCCGGCGCAGC
>NW_008688108.1:0-9294 GCF_000695815.1 Acanthisitta chloris
AATATTTTTTTGAAAATAGAGAACCTCAGGTATAGAGGTGGATTAAATGATCTGCTACAAAATAATATATTTTCTGAGTGACTGTAAGGTAATGGAAATCTCCATCAAAAAGAATATATTTTATAAGCAATGACTAGTAAACATGACTAGTAAATGACTAGTAAACTTTAACATGCTAAGGGATGTTTCAAGACCAACTTTAACATGCTAAGGGATGTTTCAATGGTTATCTTGAGGTTCATATCGTGTCTAGAACCATAAAAAAAGGGGGATAAATTTATTATTTTCAAGGATTCATCATTTACCTCAATGGGGACAGATGTTTATATAGTGAGACAGGCTACATAAAGCTGATAGAGCAGAAAGAAAGAAAAAATGCTTTAAGGTGGAACTTCATTGAAGAAATGTTCAAGATATGGCAGGGAGAAATGCAAAAGTGATACTTCTGGGCATAAGCATTTTAAAGCTGTGTGGAAACAGGTATCACAACTAATGTAAAATTAAACATAAGATTACCATTAGTGAAATACATGATTTAAATAGAACATTATGTCACAATAATTATAATTAAATAGAAAATTGGAATTTGACTAAAATATCTACAACACAGAATGGAAAAGATGTTTTTGTAAAAGCATTAAAGAATCCCTTGTTTAATGGTGCATGAAGTCAGCTAGCACTTGAGAGCAGCACACTGGCAATTTTAGTAGTGGTGTCAGGTCACTTATTTCTGCTGTGCATCTGTGTTGAGATTTCTTTACTCTTAGACTTAATGGCAAGCTATCATATGGAAAGCAATTTAAAAGCACTGCATTTTTAAAAAGGAATCACCATAGGTAACTCTTTCTGTCTTTGCTGTGAGATACTTAAGACGGAGCAATCATATTAAAAATAAAGAAAAAAACATTTCACTGAAAACAAAAACACTGACCAAACAAAACAACTCCTATGCAGATCACATACCCCTGGGTATGCTGTGCAGCTGCACTTATTATACTTAGAAAACAAAGAGTCAATCATGCCAGCAAGAAGAAGAAAAACTAAGCCCTTAGCTTCCAACCTCCCAAGTCTCCAGTATCACATAAACAGCACAGATTTTACAGATTACAAGATGTGGAGAGGATGCACCAGCTCACTTTGTGGGAGGGTGCTAGTTAGTATCTTTGGAGAAGTAGCCACTGTGGAAAATGTCCCCTGGCTGAAGAGCTGTGGCCGCTCTCACACCATGACTTTTTCTCACTCAGCCTCACACCCTCTCTAGGACCATCTGAGTTTACCAATGTGCACGAACATTGTGTGTGATTAATAGTCTGGATTATGGAAAGGGTGAATGAATGGCTGATAAAACATTTCTGTAACATCGGTCCCAATGACATCAGGGATCCTATGGAGTGACTTAATGTACAGACCTGAAGCTTATGATGTTTTCATAAATTTTGGGTCAGATCATTCCCGAGAGGGAGAAGTCCTTGGTTGGTAAATGATGTATTTCATCAAACCAGCACTTCTCATCAAATCATTAAACAACTATGTTGTGCCAAGAAATCAGAGAAGAAGCTGTAGAAAAATATGAAGACAACTGCTATTTAATGTTATAAAAAGCAATATAACAATCAGCTGCAGTGACCTTATGCTGGGAACAGATAATACATGATTTATTTGTACATGTCTGGAAGATAAAATTCATTTAGAAAAAAGAAATGAAGCTGGCCAAGTCTAATTCTTAAATACAATATAGTGGCAACAATATCCCAGCACCTTCTTTCCAACTGTGGCATAATCAGATGTATAAATGTCAAATTGCAGAACATGAACAAGAACACGTTTGATCTTAAGGCATAAATTGTCCTTGATCTGGAAGTGGAAAGTGATATTTACTCATGTTTCAAAATGGTAATGGAAGCAGTAACATGCAGAAGCACTGCTACAGATGGCAAAAGTTCCCAAAACAAAGCAGGCAAATGTTTTTCTAGAAAAGAAGATTTTTTTTTCACAAAGTCTTACTATTTTATAAGTGCTTGGAACATTTTCAAAACTATAAATATGATTCTCAGAGTCCAAACATGTTCAGTCGTAGAAATGAAACTTTCATTCTACTCCATGGACAAACTGAACAGTGCATGTTCTTGTCAGTTCTGAAGCCTTCACTATATTTTGGCTTTAGACAAAATATGTTGCTCGAAGGTCAGAAAATAATAGACCTTTTCTTCCCTTGACACCGTACTATAAATACTAGCTTCAGTCCTGGTTCAGTGACAAGACACAGCCAGCAGAACATTCTTAACAACACTGTGATTTGTTCACACTGGTATATCTCATAGACAGTAGTTTCAGACTTAAATTATTCTTGTGAGAAAATGTCAAACAAAACTTTGTGTTCCACAATTATCCCCTCAAATAAGCTCTTCTAGATATAATTTAGAGGAGTATGCATACAATGAGCATATGTCTTTTTTACATAAGGTCTCCTAAAATTATTCCAGAACAATTCCTCTTTAAAAAAAAAATTTGCTCAGTTGAAAACCATCTCATAAAACACCGTCATAAAACAAATGCTTCCAATTGTTGTGAATTTGCCATTCAGCTAACATGCTGATATCATTTTTGCCATTTCACAAGCTAGAACCTTTCAATTTCTTTTGCTATTATACAGGGAAATGGGAAAGTAATATTAAAATTAATAAATAAATAAATAATTCAGAGATCCAGGCCCTTTGAAACCTTGCATATTCTGCCAGGCTCACAGAAAAAAATCGCACTGAATTAATTCTGGAGGGACAATTTATTTCTCTAACCTATTTCCATTTACAGAAGTCATATGTAAGAAGGGTTGAAAAGACAAAGTCAATTCTGTGTTGCAAGGATGCCATGTTGGACTTAGCACTATTAAGTGGAGTCACATCTGAACTAAATACACGGCTTAATCTGGCCTTACAGAATGAACTAGTTAACCTTCTGTTGAGACTACACACAAGAGGAAGAACTAACAGAGATTGCTTTTTATACCACATATCATACCAACTCTGTAGTCCATTTATGTAGACGGAAGTTCTATTTCCTTCATATGTACATCACTTTTCAAAGGTCCATCAAGGTTTTGCCTTCTGTCAACAAACCATATCCCCATGCCAGTCTACACATCCTTTAACACAACAAAATACATTTCAAAGACAAACTGAAATATCCAGTTTTAAATATCTTCTGTGCAGTGAATGTTCGAAGGAAACATTGAAAATATTCCAGGGTATAAAAGATGTATCTCATTATTTCCCTTCTACATTTACAAGGTAGTCCCTAATGACTCCATGAGAGTTAGGCTGGCTTGCTCTTTCCAATTTGAGAGCTTCTTGCAGGTTCTTTTCATTATAAGAATTCCATAGCTTTCTTTCTATAGAGACCAGCCATCAATCTCTTTGTTTCTGAGTCTGTGATTGATCAGCAATGTTCTACAACAGCAGCCTTTTTGCTGCAAAGGTGACTTGTCCCACACCATAGGACTCTGCTGAGCAATGTGAATTCATCCTGTCTCAGTGCCACCTACTCAGCAGGGACTGATATATCCTTCCTCATCTGAGAGAAGGAGACCAGGAGTGACTCCACCAACAACTTTTGCAGGTCAACCCTTCCAAACATTACTGTGCCTGAAGGTGGCTACAGTGGCTGTCTCTTACATGTTCCACAGCCAAGGAGAACTAAGAAACCTAGCAAAAGCCTTGTCAGAAAAAGTAGGAAGTAACCAGAACCTGTTTAAATGTGAACTATGCTTAATATAAACCACACAAAGAGTGTAGTTCTCCATAAACTCACACATCTGACAGTTTACAAATGCAGAATCCCCACGATGTTCCTCGCCCTAGCCATTTCATCAGGAACACTGTGCAATTAACAAAATGACCTCAGAGTCAGACTCACAGGAGGCAAACCACTGCATTTGCCTAATAACAATGTTTAAAATGAACATATGATCAAGAAGGTTTCATCTATGCAATAAGCCATAAGCTCAGCACAAACTTTTCACATATTAATTGATTTCTGCAGCAAGGCCTTTCTTCTTGTTGCTAGATGCCAATTTCATAAACTAAGAATATATCGATTGCTCTGACTTACAACATTTTCAGATGATCTACAATGCTGTAGGACCTACAAAGCATTACCAGAATGCTGGAACAACTCCAGTAGAAAGAAAAAAAAATAAATATAGATAGACATGTACAAATTGATTTATGTACTCACATAAGAAATTGAACATAGACCTAGAATTTTAAATAGGCTGCTTTAAGCTTAAAAGTAAACCTTAAAAAAACAAAAAAAAAGAAGCCAAACAGAATACCTACCAATCCCTTTTACTCTATTACACTACTTTCATCTTTCCAAATATTCATAAATCCTAAAGTACAGGTACATTTTTTAATGTTTTCTTTCAAATTTAATGAATATCCTGACCTTAGGTAGTAGTATTTTACATAATACAGGAAGAAACACCCAAATGTGAAAATAATGCATTATAACATCTGTAAAACAGCATTTATTATCTATTAAGTTATATAATCATTCTCTAGCACAACATATAGAATACAGAGTAAAGAAGAAACTGAGCACAGCTGAAAAATAGTCAAATTAAGGCTGTGTTTTGTTCCCACCTCATAAAGATAAAATTTTTAATATAGCAGATGATAGCAGTTTTTTTGCTGAAACGTTTTAGAGCTTTTGACAATTTAAAATTCATGAAGCAGAACAAAATCTCAGTGCAAAATGGAGAACTGTGACAAACTATTTTTATTGCTCATCCGTCTTCTACAGTAATGAAACACAAACCTTATGCAAACACAGGAACACGTACCCTGGAAGCCTCAGTAGGCAAACTAACCATCCCCACATCAATCCATTACAACATTTTATAGTCATCAAGTTTTAAAAAAAAGCCATCAGAAAGGCTTTTTGCACTGATTCATTGTAGAAAAAGAATTTCCACAGTTTCTCTACTTTCATAATCACTTTCACTCTGTGCTGCCCTTCATACGAAAAAGAAATACTCAAAATGCACACCAAGATATGTAGAAATCAAGAGATATCTTTCTCCTAACATAAAGTAAACCTGGTTGATACTGAAAGGCAAAGAAAATTGGGGTTGTTCATCCTGGAGAAGAAAAAAGCTCTCATCCTTCCCTACAGATGAATATTTGTCTTTCACATCTTTTTTATGAAGTTATTGGAGTTTGGCTAACACAGTTTTCCATCGTAGTCTACATATATTTAATCTCCTGTAATAAAGTAACCCTTATTTGCCATTATGCTGAGCTAGTCTATCTCTAGCAGAAAAAATTTGAATGTCATCTAACCAACCCACCCACATCTCTCATACAAAATTTCTCATGAAATGTAGTAAATGTACCATCTTTTACTGTGGGTGAATCACCACTGAAGGCACAATTATGGGATTAAGTCTGATCTATTCTCTAGATAACTTGATTTTATGAAACTGCCAATTTTCTAATTTAACAGGACTGCTAATGACAGTTTATCTATATGTAACTGAAGCTTCAAAATCAGTTGTCAAATTCAAAAGTTATCATTCTGCCCTTTGTTAACTTATCTGATGAAGAAAAATACCCTGGCAGATAGAGTAGTCCAAAGAGTAGTCCAAAATCCAATGTTTCATCTAATATGAAACCCTGTAGGATAAGAAATGGATAGTGGGATAATACTGATGTGAAAAAACTCTGATTTAAATTGTTACGTTTGCAAAACCTCTATTTGGCCAATGTGCATGCAGTGTTTATTTAAACATCAGTCAGACCTGAGAAGTCATGGCAGCCCAGTGAACACCATCATTTGATATATAACATCTAAGAGTGATGTGCACATTTTTCCTTTCCTCATGGAATTCCTGAAACATGAGGGTATGTAAATAATTATATACTTGAGGTCTTCCAAAATTAGTGCTGGCATGCTAAGATAATATAAAAAGTGTTTTAAAGACATGCAATGATATTGCACCTCGTGTATCTCTCAGCAAATTACTTATCTACAGTTTTGAGACTGCAATTTTAAAATGGTATTATTCTAGCCATGCAAAGTCCTTCTTGCTTGCTTTAATTAATCAAAGGTCTTAGAGAGTACTGCAAGCAGTTTTTAAAATCAAAGTCTTTCTCAAACAAATGTGTCGAGGCAAAAATATGTGATAGATTACAGAATAAACAGGTTTTAAATCATAGTGTTTGTTTCTGTTATACGTCATGTAGGAGGATACTGCTGATTTGAGCATCAGTACAGGAGCAAAAATCATTTACAGGATCAATAATAATTCAAAGTAATCATTCTTTCATAGAGTTACATATTCAAAAATAGAAGGTCTCTCAGCAGACTTTAATCAAGTGATCAAGAATAACTTTAGTGCACCAGGTGTTCTGAGGAACTCCAGCAGTCACCGAATAACAATATTCTTACTTATCTGCCATCAGTGTCATAAGTCCCTGATGCTTCTCTCATATAGGCTGCAAAACATATTATCTTCTTAGTAGAGAGACTGGGGTGGTACTAAAGCTTTTGCAACACTTCACATAGAAAACAAAACAGACAAACACTGGATGACTGAGAAGCATCTAAACTATCATCTCATTAATACAAGACATCTTGCTACTCTGGCTGCTGACACTGTCCAAATTCTTAAAAATAAGTCAGATTTTCCCATAGCAATACTATTTTCAAAGGCAGCTTTTTAGAATCAGCAGCCCGAATCAGCTTTGTTATCCATTTGAATTTTGGTTTTGTTCTTGGCAAATGTCTAAAATCTCAAATTGACATTATAGCTTTGATGTTAGGTCTTCACTGGTCTACAGCTGATGTTTGAATGTTTGAAGGTTGCAGAATCAGAATAGCCATGAAAGGACAAATTACTAACCAACATATGGCCAAGAGATCCAAATACCAAACCCCATTTCCATTCCTTTCTTAAGGCGCCATAGGAAGGGAAGTGATTTCTGAGAAGTGATGGACCTACAGCACTACGTTAAAATGGAATTTATGGTATGGCAAGGAAACACAGACACTGAAGTAATCTGAAGAGGTACATATTGGCATCTCCTATCCCTAAAACTCTGCACAAAACCCCATGTAAAGTTGGTGGAGAGGAACAGCAAAAGAATTATCATTGGTGGGATGATCAGCTAGTTGCAACAAGGATATTCCAGTTACAGCACGATCTTGCTAAGACAATTTTAATAGTACATTTGTTGCAAGAAGCTTTAAATTAAACCACCTAACATACACCTAACATAAAAACTATGTATTAGGCTCAGCAGCATCTGAGGCGATCATACCCTATGGGAATTTGCTGCAGTGTATAAAATCTGGCTAGGATGTGAAAATCAAGCTGCATGTTTAATGGTAACTGCCCTGTAAGTCTGATTAAGATCAAAGACAAGCTTTCGTGCTGACTACATAAAGGAGGAGAAGCACATGTCTGCAATCTATACAGTCAGCCTGGACAAAACACAGTATCATCATTTTCGTATGTACAGTCTGTATGTAGACTATCTGTACTTTACCTAAGCTACATTCTCTCCATTGTGCTAACATTCCCAAAGGAGCAGTCAAAAAACAGGTAATCTCATGAACTGGGGTTTATCCTAAAATTATGAAGTCATCATGACATCTAGAAAACACACTTACAAATGGTACTTGATATTCAAACCCACAGTAGCAGCTTTCTGCAGCACTAAACTGAAACTGTGCCATGTGATTTGTCTGATGTGATTATTAAACAGGCCATGAGGCACAGAATGGAACTAGGGTAGAAAAGTACTAGGTAGCAATTTTTTTCTACTTTTCTATCAGAAAAGGTGTTGTCCACATGGACAAAGGTATGACAGAGTTAGGAATATTGACAATATTTTAATGAGAAATCAACAGAAGTAATAATACCAAATTTTTCTTTGAAAAATATTTTACTTCAACTGCATTGCCAAATGATGGTCAAGAAATTGTTTTTAATTATCATATAATTTTTTAAAATGTTATCTCATTAATTATGCTTTCATATACAATACATAACTTTCTGAACTGACATTTTTCCTCATGTCTAACTTCATAAAATAGAAGTAAAAGACATTTTATAGCCAGAGGAGCAAAAGCATAGCAGCACATATGTGTTAACATAAGGGTAGACGCACATTAAATATATGACACTGTCTTACAGAATGTCCCATATGCTAGCAACTATCCTCTCTGTCCTGGAAATCAGATGACCATTTATAATTTCAGTTTGTTTCTTCTGAATTTTGAATGGAGAAAAAAAAAAAGAAGAAAGAAAACAGGAGAGGCTTCTTCTTTTCATTAACAGGTAGAAAAAGTAGAATTTTTTTCCCATAATTATTAATATATTTATGATGCATGAGACAGCAATATACAAGCAATTAGGCAGTAAAGTTTCCCCCAGTAGATATTTCTCTCATTTTTCCTTCAGAGATGTGAAATCCCATCTGTAAAATAAGTGCCTGTCAGCTCCTTCTGCATCTGTCCAACCCCACTGCTGATTCTTACCTGAATCTCACAAAGTTAGAAGGAGAGGAATTTTCCCTTTAGGTCCATCTCTGTTACAAACTGATGGCAAGAGTGGTTTACACTGCAATAGAATTAAATACAATTGGGTTTTTCCATTTCAGTTGATTCTGTACAATAATTATCTCATTCATCTGTTTTTATTTAAAATGTTATTCATCTTTCACAAACACCCTAAGAAAAAAAGTATTGTCTAACCTAACAATGAACACTGGCGGAAAAGAAAAATCGAAATAATGACAATGAATGGTACAAATCCACAAGCTTTTTGTTTTTAAGTGTTGGGAATTGTCGACTTCAGATGCTGCTACTTGAAAATAAGGATTTTGCTGAACCAGTCAAACTGTGCAGAATTACTACATTTGCGTGTATGACGCAAATTAGATTTTGAAACACTTTGGTTTTTCTGCACTGAAAATTGGTATTCTATAGGCATTATGTAAATGAGATGTGGTAGAAATAGTCTCTTTTTCATTCCTCCAGAGGAATTAATAAAACTCTGAAAACCTTGATGAAGCATGTACATTTCCACAAATTGCAGCAAGAAAATATTTAACTCACTATTTTTCTTCTTTCCATGATAGAAAAGAGATACTGTCATGGTTAATAAACATTCCTCACAATCATATTTGTCAAGGCCAAAGGCTGATTCCAGAGTTACAGAGAGCAGTTGTGCTTATAAGGCAATTTCTTCCGGAGTGAATGGCAAAATTCTCCCTCTATAACACATACATA
>NW_008688109.1:0-17429 GCF_000695815.1 Acanthisitta chloris
TCCTGCTTTTCTGCTTTGGGAGATTAATCCTGGTGTGTCCATGCGTTGGTTTAGCTACAAATGCCTGTTCAGCCCTGGAGGGAGGAGGTGTTAGGGGGAGAAGCTCCAAGGTCACCGAGCTGGACAGGCTGAGCTGCTTCAGAGCATGGATGGGTAAGAAAATTCATGGGTAAGAAAACCTGCCTGGAAGGCAAACATGCACGAGGAGAATATTTGTGCAAAGTGGATTTTGCTGCAATTCCTGAGTTTTATCGAATTCAGCTTGTGTGTGGTCCTTCAGAGCTGGGCTTGGCAGCAGGAGACAAGGAATGGCACGTGTGGGAGAAATCCAGGACTTCTGCTTTATTGCACTGACACAACCAAATCGTTCAATCTGTTGCCTCATCTGTTTCTCGCCGTGGCTGAGAGCTGTAAAGGTCAGGCCGAGGCAGCACAAGGGCTGTAATGGTTACCATGCTGCACCTCCCAGTGTTACCAGCTGGCCAGGGCAGTCCTCCCGTGGCACATCCAGGCTCCGGCCCAAGCGTCAGCAGCATCCTCAGCCTATTTTGGGAACGCGTCGGAGCAGAAGTTTGGGAAGGTGACAGTGTGGGAAGCTCAGGATGGTCAGTGCTGCTTGACTCCAGCCTCCTGTGCTGCCCTGCCAGAGGGCTGGAGGTGTTCTCAGCTTGGAATCATTCTCATTCCCGGCAAATTTACTGTGAGTGAATGGATGAAGTAGTGAGTGATACAAATAAATCCATACAGAACTGCCCTGGGAGATCTGTGCCAGTTTGGGCTTCAGCATCGTGTGTGATACGACTGTGTGTCCTGAAAACAGTGCACAGGGTCTGTGTTCTGGCCTCCTGCTGACCCTCCCTCAGTTGGGAGGTCAATCTTCTGTCCCTCTCTGTTTTTCCCTGGGTTTAGTCCATGTTAAATGGTGAGGCTTGCATGGAGAGCAGTGACACTCTTGGCATTGAGGGACAGGCTGAGGGAGTTGGGGCTGTTCAGCCTGGAGAGGAGAAGGTTGTGTGGAGACCTCAGAGCAACTTTGGGCGCTGAAGGGGCTCCAGGGAAGCTGCAGAGGGATCTGTGTTAGGAACTGCAGGGACAGGAAAAGGAGTAATGGGTACAAACTACCAGAGGACAGGGTTAGATGGAATGTTGGGATGGAATTGTTCCCTGTGAGGTGCTGAGACACTGGCACCAGAGCAGCTGTGGCTGCTCCATCCCTGGGAGTGTTCCAGGCCAGGTTGGATGGGGTTGGAGCACCCTGGGCTGGTGGGAGGTGTCCCTGCCCAGGGCAGGGGTGGAACAAGATGAGCTTTAAGCTCCTTCCAACCCAAACCATTCCATGATTCTCTGACACTGTTTGCCCCCAAACACCACTTGGCTTTCCTTGCATTGTGGTTGATCCCACTGGGCACGTGCTGTGGGGAGAGCCAAAAATGCCTTTTGGTAGATTGTCCTGGCTGAAACTTCTGGTTTGGTTAATATTTTAATTAAATTTGCTGTGGAGCATTTGAAATTTTCTCTGTCATTGCTATTCAGGGAAAAGCATTGCCATAACTTGTTCTTCATATCCTGCTAAGTTATGCAAGTCACTGACTTAACAGAAGAGCTTTGTTTTCTCTTTCAACACTTGGAATTCTCATGAACTTTACATGTTTTCTTTCCTTAAAAAAAGGGGGAGAGAGATCACATTGATACATTTATATGGATTTGTGTGTGTAATACACCACGTGCAACAGTATATGGTGTTTTATTGCATCCTGAGCCTGATTTGATGTGTCCCATCCCTCAGCCTTCCATCTCACTGTGATTCCCTTCCCTCCCAGGTGCCATCCTTGGCAGGTCAGAGACCCAGGAGTGTATCTACTACAATGCCAACTGGGAGAAAGACAAGACCAACCGCAGTGGCATCGAGCCTTGCTATGGTGACAAGGACAAGCGACGACACTGCTTTGCCACGTGGAAGAACATCTCTGGCTCCATTGAGATTGTCAAGCAAGGCTGCTGGCTGGATGACATCAACTGCTATGACAGGTGTGTTCTACCTGGAGTTGTGATTTCAAAATGCTTTGTCCATATATTTACATACTTCATCCCTTCTGCCAAGAGTGAGAATACAATAGTCTAAATAATAGTCTTATTTTTAGGTGCTTTTCCCCCCTCAGTTATATTTAGGGACCAGACTTGATCTGAGTGCTTTGTGTTATTTGCAGAATGTGTGTTTTATCATAGAATCAGAGTTTTACCTGATTTCCTTACTCTCTATTCAACCCCTGAGGTGTTTAATTCATTTTTCCTTAGGCTATCAGTAACATTCTCTAATGCCTTGTGATGCCAAGCAATACAAATACAATTATTGCAACCAGAATTCCAAATTCCACAGTTTTTTTTCCAAAGCAGGGCAGTCAGCACTTTGAGCCTGCAATTTAGCTGCTCATGGAAGTGTTTTGGATTCAGAGAGCTCTGAGGCAGGGAATATTCTAAGCTTGCAGGCATTTCTTTGCTAACAGATGGTGCAGCAAGTCCCCACGAGCAGTGACAGCAGGACTTGGGGTTGGGGAGATGCTGCTCGAGTAGAGGTCATGACTCTCTTCAGAAATGGTGTTACAGTTCCTTCCAGTACTGTGCTAGGATTTATTTGCCCCAAAGTTACTGTTTGGAAAGGAAGAGAAGTCAGAAAATGCATTAAAAATCATTTTAGTCATATTTCAGTATCTTTTTCTTTGGTGTTTCTTAAGTGAGTGAGTGGAATGAATCCTTAGAGTCATTTCTACCAAACCAAGTTGCCCTCACACTGTTTCCCTTTCAATAGCAATTTAAACTGAATTCAAACAGTAGTTCCACAGTCAAAAAAAAAATATCTGAGATGAGGTTTTCCCTAGAGCCAAGAGAAGAAATTGGAAGAAGAACTCAAAAACAGGAAGGATGGTAAGGAGATAGTTGGAAAGTGAGTCAAAATGTGTCCTCAGTAACTAATTTGTCCTAGGAACACACACTGCTGTGTTTGTCCAGAACCCCCCAAATCTTATCTCTGGGGGCAGAGTGGTGTCCTGGACAGGGAGTTACAGTGTGATCAACTCCAGCAGCAGATTGAGGACATCAGAGAGTGAAGTCAGAGCTGGTTCTGTGAAACAATCCTAATTTTTGCAGATGAACCCAACACTTCAGGACCATCTTCAGCTGCATTTAAACCCCTCAATGCTTTGCAGCATTTTCACCTTCTCTTCCTGCTCTCAGGTTGGCTCTGTGCACTGCTTGTTTTCCTTTCCTGCCTTGAATAGCTTCAGCTTATTTGTGAGTGCAGTTCCTTTCCTGCAGTGTGTTCACAGAGGGGAACAAACTCTGTCCTGAGCATCATCTGAGCAGGGGAGATGGCACAAAATTTATATTTTTATTCTAAAGATGTACTGAATTGAGGAAACTTGTTTCCCTTTTACCCCCAAGTCCTTCAACCCTGTGCTGAGGGTTTTTGGTTAGATGTTAGATCATAGACTCAATCAGGTTGGAGAAGACCTCAAAGGTCAAGTCCAACCCTGTAATTCCAGACTGTGACCTGTTCTTTGGGCCTTTTCTTTACCTTTGTCTTAAACCCAGCAAAAATATGCTGCCCTGTGCTAATAATACTTCACTGCAATACCAAATACAAAGGTTTTCCTGCATTTCATCAGACTTAGCAGTTATTTGGGTCATGTGTTCTCCTGAACCAGTTAATGAAGTTCCCTTGTTAAATTTTAAAGCTGAGCATTTATTTTCTCTGAAGCAAGCAAAACAAAAACCCAAACAACCTCCAACTGGAGATGAATAAATATTTCATCATTCTCTTTTCCAGGAATGACTGCATAGAGAAGAAAGACAGCCCTGAAGTGTTTTTCTGTTGCTGTGAAGGCAACATGTGCAACGAGAGATTCTTCTACTTCCCAGAGATGGAGGTCACACAGCGTAAGTTCCTCTCCAGCACAGCCAGGAGGGCTCAGAAATGCTTCACCTTGGCCTTCAGGCTGTCCCAAATGCTCTGGTGTGTTATTCCTTCTCATTCCTGGCTGAGAGAGCTCTGTGCACTCACAGGAAGAAAACTGCCAGTTCGTTGCTTCCACTTGGAAAAGTTCTGTCTTGAGAGTCATTGAAACTGATAAAAGGTGTTTCTGCTCTTTCCCAGGATAATCTGAACTAATTAGCTGTTTTAAGATACAGAAGTTACTGTCCAGTCTTACCTTAATTGTACAGTTAAGTTTCTAGAAGTGACTATAAATTGCTGGGCTAAAAGCCACATCCTCCTTGTAGAATCATCAAGGTTGGAAGAGACCTCTGGGAGCATCAAGTCCAAATCCATGTGCCTGTGGATATTGCTTTTCTTCAAACAATTCTCTTTGACCCAGCTGGACCTTTGAATTTCCCAGTAAATTGGCACCTTTAAAAAGGGGCAAAGAATTTCCTCCCAGGCTACCACAAAATTCAAACAGCCAAACACAACAAATAATTGCTTTATAAACCGACAGCTAAAGGCTGAGTGGGTTTTTCTTGCCTATCTCCTTCCAGTTAGGGATCTGATCTTTGCTGGAAAACTGAATCGTGGTAATAACCGAGCTGCAAACAGCAAAAGTCTCCTGTACCAAAGAGCCAGAGGAAGTTGTTGATGAAATTAAATTTCTCTGAGATTAAAATAGCCTTTGTTGACCCAGGAGATATTGTTGTCGTTTCTGTCAGTGATGCTGCTAAGGCAATAATTGACATTCCTCACTCTGATGAACCTCTGCTGCCCCAGGGGCTGTGCTGCCTCTGTGTCAGCTGCCTTGGAAACAGCTCCAGCTTCTCTGGGGCCTTTCCTGAGCTCCTGTGCAAGTGTCTTCAGCCAGAGAACTCCTCCTCCCAGCAAAGCAGCAGAGATGCTGACAGGTTATTTCTGCCCTGTGCAAGGCTAAACCTCCGCACTGATGTTTTTCCTTCATGAGGTGATGACATTCTCACAATCTTCTAGCAGTACCAACACCTCTCTCACAGTGTGGATAGGTCAGAGTCAGTCAGGTTGGAAAAGACCTCTGAAATCAGCAGGTTCAACACCACCATGGCAACTAGACCATGTGCCATGGCCAGTCTGTCCTTAAACACCTGCAGGGATGGTGACTCCTCCTCCTCCCTGGGCAGCACATCCAGGGTCTAATCACCTTTTCTGTGAAAGAATTACTCCTGATGGATGGTGCAGCTTAGAGGCCCCAAAAGTTCCATGTGCTGATGTGTGATCTGAGTTGTTTCCATGCTTCCCAAAGTGCCAGCTGAAGCAGGTGTGGTTTGTGTGGGACTCTGTGGTCCCTGAGGTGCTCACAGGAACTGTTGGCCGTGGCTGTCCCAGACACAGGGTGAGGTTTGTTTCCTAACACCATGTCCTTTTTGTCCCTACAGCCACTTCCAACCCTGTGCCCCCGAAGCCACCTCTGTTCAACACCCTGCTGTATTCCTTGGTGCCTATAATGGGAATTGCAGTGATCGTGCTCTTCTCCTTCTGGATGTACAGACACCACAAGTTGGCATATCCCCCGGTGCTCGTTCCCACCCAGGTAAGCGCTGCAGCAGCCTCTGGGGCTTCCCCTGCTCAAACCTCTTCCTGCAGAGCATCTGGCACCTGCCTCAAGTCTTCTTACCTTCCTGGTTTCCAGGTGCTAACGCTTGCTCTCCCCCAAAAGCAGAAAATTAAGCTTTACTTCCACTGCCTTTTCTCCTTGATTGGTTTTTGTGAGCAGCTACTCAAGGTTTTTTTACACGTCTTGGGGAGGAGGAGAAGTAAACACAGCACTTGAGGTGGCAAAAGCAAAGCTGCTGGACAGTTTGTAGGTCAAAGAGTCGTGTGAGGGTTGTGCACAGCTGTGCTCAGGGGCTGAGGGGTGATGTGGATTTGGACTGGTGCATGGATTTGGGGTACAGGGGTCAGAAAAAGGGAATGTGAAGCAGAATTCCAGGGCCTGGCTCAGCTCGTGGCCTCACTGTGGTTCCTGTCATCTTTTCCTCTTGTTTGTTTATATATTTTCTGTTTTATCCTCTTCAGATGTTTCAGTTTCAGCAGAGTTTGTGTTTTACTTAGAAGGTATTAGGACACTGTGGTCTCCAGATTTGAATGTAAACTTGCTGTGCTGCATCCAAACAAACCTTTCCTGGCTCTGTGTGGTTCCTGCTGTTGGGAGGGTCCAGCTGATTCCTTAGGTGTAATTACTGTTAATCCTAGAATTCCTCTTCCTTCAGTTGTGTCTGGAGATTCAGCTGAGATTAGAAGGCTTTTATGGGAAGAGTTAAGACAGGAAATTGCTGAGACCAGAGCAGGAAAGATGAAGGAAATGTGGTAGTGGAAACAGAGAAACCACTTGGATTTTTGCAGCAGGAGTTGAAGCTGAGCTCAGTGCAGTGACCACCCAGAGTCCCTGGGGGTGTCACTGCCTCTCATACAATGATCAAATCAAATTAAACCTGTTATTTTGGGCAGAATTGGTGTGTCCATGCTCTGTGCCTCCAGTTCCTGTGGTGTTTCCAGTGGCACTGCCTCACTCAGGATGCTCCAGGAATCAGTACTGCCTGTGGTTGATAGATCAAGTTGTTTTGGTTTCAGCTTCTCAGTAATAGATGAGGAGAATTTGGGGAGAGGCAGTGGACATATGTTCTTGCCAAATGAAAAGCACATAATTTAGAGGAGAGAAGTCTGTTTGCTGTCCTTGCAGAGAGGATTGCAGCTCCTCACACTCCCTGCAATCTGCCAGCACAATTACTGCTCTGCCTCAGATTCCTGGAGCTGGGGCTTCACACCAACCCAGTGGTCTCTGAGCTAAGATTCAGAGCTGCTCATTGTGGGAGTAACTTCAGTGTGGCATTTTCCTCCCAAAGAACTGAAGCAGTGGATGGAGGGATGAGTTAAAGACGTGTGAGACACGAAGAACTTGAGTCCTGTGCTCTGTCTCCTCTGCAGTTCTTTCCTCTGGTGGTTTGTGCCTGGGACAGGAGTGGACACCTGAAGGTTTAATAACTAGGGTAATCACCTGCTCTGCTGCTGCTGAGATTGGATCTGTTGGGCTGAGGATGTGTTGGTGCTTGTTGTGGAGTAACAATATTTTCTTATCTGCCATTAAGGACCGAGGTGGAAAGTCAGGAAAAGCTCCTTCTGCCTGCAAAACCAAATGAAATAATTATGCAAATCCAATGGATAAATATTCTCCCATATGCAGCAGAGCAGTGTTTCCCTCTTGGAATTTGATTAGAGCTGATGTGAACAGGAGACAGAGGAAGTGGGAAGAGAGGGAAAAGTCTTAGTAACTTTAGAACCACGAGACGAACATTTAAATACTTGTGCAATTAATGCATTTAATATTCTATTTTATAATTAGGGCCTGAGTCTGTAGGCAAATGGATTGTTGTTTAAGCCTTTGTGGAGCAAATGTCTAGGTCAGGTGTATAGCAGGTATTCCCTGGAAAACAGGGAGGTGCAGATCAGGGTTCTCTCTCTCCTTGGGTTATTCACAGAGGCAAAGGGAGGACTGAGGTTCTGCCCTGGTACTAATCTTGCAGTGAAAAACTGAAGGGTAGATGAGGAATAAGCCAAAAAATGAGAAAACACTGGAGAATGAGCAATTCTGGAAGGATTAGAAGCAGCAATAATAAGCACAAAACCAGGGAGCAAAGGGGAAAGAAACAGTTTGGAATATTCAGACAACAAAAAGGAAGAAAGAGTAGGAGAAATATTTGTACCTGCAGTGAAATACAGAAGACAATTAGCCTTGGCTTTACCTACTGGTGTCTCTGTTTGTGCTCTTTGCTGGTTGTGTGGGGAACCAGCTCGTTCAAGCTGTCAGATTCCATCAAATCTGTCACTTGTGACGTTCCCAAATGAGTTATTAACAAATGTATGTTTGCTAAATACATCTGTGTCTCTGCACAACACTGAGGGAACTGTTCCTGGTGCTCCTCTCTCTCTCTCTGGTTTCCTCCTGCAGCAAACACACGTTCCAGGCCTCGATTTCCCTCTCCTCTTGAGCTCAGGCCAGAGTTGTCAGTCAGTGCTAACTCCCAGCGTGGTGTTAGCACCCTGTCAGCTCAGGGAAGGGACCAGAACCCTTTTACAGCACAACTGACACCAGCAACACTTGTGGTGTTTCTCAGCTCCAACATTTGACATCCTCACTGTGCAGGGAGAGGTTAACCTCTTGTACTTGGCTGCCCAAGTTAGGAATATCTCACTGGATCACACAGTTGCTTTTTTTTGCTCTGGGGTGTTTTTAAAAGAGGAGTCATATGTTGAGAGGGTTGAAAAAAGGCTCTAGAGATTCACATCGTGTCTTCATGACCTATTTTTGTGAAACGTTGGAGCTTCCTTGGGTCAGAGATGTGTTGTGGTGTTAATCCCTGAGCACAAGGAGCTCTGATCTAGGCCTGGTTGGTGTTACCAGAGATGTGAAAACTGGGAATGGATGGATCCTGGATGTCAGGGTGTCCACAAAACCAAGCCTAGTTGCTAGGAATTACCATCTTTCTTAGAGAAGAGGATGATATAGTTGTGCATTTCTGCTTTTAACCTCCTTTTATATCACTTTATTGTGCTCTGGGGGAAAGGCTTTAAAGAATCTTCACGTGCTTCATTTTTGTTCTGTTTTCCCCCACGTGGATGAAGCTCACTGCCCCTGTCTGTGTGGAGAATATCCCTTGTCTCCAAAGTCCTGTGCTCCAAGAATTAATTGAAGCACATGTATCAAAGGGAAGGAGATATTGACCTTATCCCTCTGACTCCAGAGGGTTTTTAAGCATGAACCCCAAATACTCTGTGATAGAGGTTGGTGTCTCCCTTTGCTTCCATCCATGATAGTTTTTCTTCAGTGTATCTTCTCCAGGGTTTTATTCCCTAAATTAGATCTACTTAAAATTTCTGGGATAACCTTTATCCCTTTGCCACACTAGGAAAATCACAGTTGGCTGCTGAAGGATGAAGAGATGAAATCAAGTGTTCAGGTTTTCTCCATTTTGGCCTTTCAGCCACTTCTTTTCTTCCTTCTTGTTGTTATAGATATTTTAACAGAAACATTTTCACACAGGAAAAACACAAGGGAGAGGATTTATTCCAAACCTGGAAAGAATAAAATATGCTGTTTGAAAAATACAGGGAGGGATAAGCCAAGATTTTTATTTACAGGAAATTCTATATTCTAATTCCATCTCTTTTCCCATTTCTAGCACCGAGAAAAGCTCAGAAAGGGGAAGAAATAGCTAAGGACTGAGTTGGGGCTAGGGAGGAGCTCAGGGTGGGAACAGCCCAGATGTGGTTGTTTACAGGGGGAAACCCCAAACCCAAATCCAGGGATTCTGTGGGAATGCACCAGGAAAGGCACTGCAGATAAGGAATCCTCAGTGTGTCTTGGGTAAATAGTTTGTAATCTGTCTTAGTTTTTCCCCCCTATGGTTCTAAATCTTGAGAGCTCTTAAAAAATGGGATTTTCTAAAAACTGCTTCCCCAGATTGTCAGTTTGCTTTGGGAATGAGCTGTGTCTCCATTTAAATAAGCCTTAAACACAGCTGTTTTTTTTTTTTTTTACATCTTCAAGAGGTATTCCCCAGATTGTCAGTTTGCTTTGGGAATGAGCTGTGTCTCCATTTAAATAAGCCTTAAACACAGCTGTATTTTTTTTTTTACATCTTCAAGAGGTAACAATACAAATCCAGACTTACACTATCTTACCCTGAATTGGAGCCTAAAGGGAACTTTTTAATTAAATTGTAATTAAAATGAAAACCAACAGTTTTAAATGTGTTTCTGTAGTGAACTTCAAGGTATTTTGGGCTTTGGCATCGATTCCAGCACAGCATTGGCTTGTAAATTCTGTGTTTTCCTTCTTCCTGACTTCCTGAAAGTTGGCTTAATTTCAGGATGGGACCTGTTGGAGTCAGGAGATGTGTATCCATGTGATAACCCTGGATGTAGGCACTGCTTTGTGCCTTACTCTCACCCACAGTGACTTGGGCTGTCTGTATTTAACAGCTGAGAGGACACTGAGGTTTTACAGTTCAGAATGTGGTTGTGGATAGCCCAGATTTGGGGGAAAAAACCCACATTGCTTGAGGCTTTTTGGTCTAATTGGTTACAAATATCATAATCATGTCCCTAATCCCTGATAAAACCTTGGGAATTAGTTTTCAGGCAGCATAAATAGTGTGTTATATGCATTGGTGTAGGTGATGGGGGTTTTGGAGGGGGTTGAAATGCTCCCAGGTTTTGTTCACAGGAGTTAATTCCTGGCACAAAGCACATATCTGCTCTCAGGTTTTGTTCACAAGAGTTAATTCCTGGCACAAAGCACATATTTGGTTTCTGGAATGAACTGCCCATGCTCAGACTGGGGACACTTGTGTTCCTGGTGGAGAGCCTGGTCAGTGCTCTGAGAGGGAGGACAGTGATGAGCATAAATGCATGGTCTGATTTCCCTCTGTGTCCCATTTACTGGGAGCTGATCCCCTCCAGGGAGCAGTGAGAGCCTTGGGACAGCATCCAGGAGGTTGGTCTTGGGTTGAATTTTACATCTTTTTGCTTCTTCCTGAGGAGTTTACCTGATTCTCAGGAGCTGGAGAGTGTTGCTGGTGACTAGACCCTTGGTGTGGGTGTTTGGCTCTGCCCTGGTGCTCCCAGGGGTGGGAGGAGTAATCCTGGTGGATCCCACTGCTGTGCCAGTGGCACCAAGCTCAGTTCCAGTGGCTATAAATCCAGCTCCAAACGAAGCTGGTCTCCAAGAAATCCTTGAGCCTGTCTGTGATCAATCATCCAGGTAATACTCAGGGTGTGCTTGGCAGTTCCCAAGCACAGGGAACAGCTCCTTGTGGGCCCTGCAGCACCCTGGGAATGGGAAGGGATGAGGGCTGTTCCATCACAGCTGATACAAGTGTTGGAATTCCATCTGATCAGATTGTGAAGGACAATCCTGAATCACAGAGTCACGGGATGGAAATTAAGGATCATCCTGTTCCACACTCTGCTCTGACACTTCCCACCAGCCCAGGGTGCTCCAACCCCATCCAGCCTGGCCTGGAACACTCCCAGGGATGGAGCAGCCACAGCTGCTCTGGGCAACCTGTGCCAGTGTCTCAGCACCTCACAGGGAAGGATTTCTCCCCAATATCCCTGTCCAGCCTGGCCTGGAACACTCCCAGGGATGGAGCAGCCACAGCCTCTCTGGGCAGTGTCCCAGTGCCTCCCAGTACAGTGTGCAGGAGGAGGAAGGAAAGTGGCTCAGAAGTGACACTGGGAGATGAAAGCAGCACAACTGCATCATTCAAACGTGTTCCAGGTGTCAGAGCTCCAGGATTCAGGTTTGCAATGGGTTTTGCTCCAGTCTGTAAACTCTTCCTGGGCCTCGCTGGGGAGAGCCTTTAACCGTGTGGTGTCTGCAGGGTGTGGTGTGCTCACGCTCACCCGTTTCCCCAGTTCCCGGGTCTGTGGGTTCAGTGTAGCCCCAATTTGTGCCGTTTGTTGATGAGGTTGAACTCCAGGGAAGTTTCCCATTCCCGAGCTCTGGCGCTCGGTGCAGCGCTGCCCTCTGCTGGGCGCTCGGGGCACTGCAGGGAGCGGGTCCTGTGCCTTGGCAGGTGGAACAACCTTTGCATGTGCTCTTGGTTCTGAGATCACTCGGCTCTGTCTGTCTACTAACCCTGTTTGCCCTTTGCTGACACATCAACGGTTTGTTCTCGCTGTGGTGATGCTCTGTTGCTGCTCCAGGTGTTGCTGTCCCCGTGGATCCCTCTGCTGTCAACTCTCAGCTAACTGATTTTGCCTCCTGTGCTGTTTTTTCACCCCGTTCTTGGTACCAGTAGTAATTTCTCTTGCTGTGTTCTCTCCCTCTCTGCAAGCATGCCTTTCACATAATGATTGAGGTAAGCTGCTCTCCTGTCTCTTCGTGGTTACGACACTTTGTGGACGTGTAACAAGTTGTTTTTGGGGGTGAATTATCATTTGGGCAACACATCTGTGAGCGTGTGTGGTTCAAACGTGCAGCCTGAGTCTGCTGGGGATGGAGTTTGTAGGGTTTGCTGTCCTTTCTGAGGCTGGTGAGGTCAAAATCACAGGGATTGATGGTGAGAGAAGACACAGGCAGCTCAGGGGCTGTGTCACCTCTGAGCAGGGACTGTGTGTCCCACCACAGAGGGTTTCCCTGGCAGCAAACAGCACATCCCACTCCCCTGTGTCCTGTCTTTGGGTCTCTGCTGTCCTCTCCCTCCTGTGACACACCTGGTGGAGGTGAGTGGTGATCCTGAGGGATGTGATAGGTCTCTGTGTGGTTCTGGAACTCACAGAAGTAAATCAGGTGGAGCAAAATGCTCTTTCATTGCTGAGTCTCTACTTCAGCTTTGCCCCTGCCCAGGAGTTGGTGTTACCTGTGTTAAGGTCCTGACACTTCGTGTGGAACTGGAGTCACTCAAGGCTCTTAATTCTCATCACTGCTCATTATCACATTAAATTGGATACTGAAGACACCAAGATTTGAGCTGCAACATAAATTCTTCATTCCCATTGCCTCTCCGAGGCTCTAATTAAGGCTGAAATAGCTTAGAAATGTAATTTAGAAGAAGACAGAATGGTCCTGTTGAAATATTTTCCTGAGGATGGAGCTGTGAGGAACTCTCAGAGTTCCTTCTGTGTCTGTTTGCTGTTTGGGCTCCAGTTTTTTGAGCAGGGAAGAGGCTGCAAAGGAGCTGCTTCCAGTGGGTTCCTGGCTGTCACCTCCTCTCTGGTCTCGGGGCCACTTAGGGAACTTTATCCCTGGAAGTCACCCTTCCTTCTTTAAGGAATATTCTCCCTGCATTAGTCAGCCCAAGGGAGAAGCTGAGGAATGGGCAGTGGGGTTTTTGGACAGCTGTGGCAAGCTGTGAGCCCAATATATCCACATGGGATCCCCATCCTCGGCGCCACAGGGGGATCATTGTGCCTGTGGCACGTGGAACATCTCTCTGTGGAGCAGGGAGAGCCCCAAGTGTTCTCAGGGAATGTTGCTGGGCAAAAATAGGCCCTGGAGTTGTGCAGTTTGGTTTGGAGAAAGTTGTTTAGAAAAACATCAGGGGGAAAATGAAAGGGAAATGATTCCTTCTGGTAAGAGCAGGAATTCTGCTTCCCGGGTGAGAACAGGGGCTGGGCTGGGGGTGTGGGATGAATCCCCAGGAATGGGAAATGTGCAAAACCACAGGAAGGGCTGACAGGGAATGGGGAGGTATTAACTGCCAGGGATGTCTAGGAAATAGGGAATTTGGGAAAGCATCATGGTCTGGTGGGAAACAGACAAATTCAGGTAGGATTTGGGCAGGAAGTTTGGGCACCTTGTGCCTAGTTTCACTTAGAACAATTACAAGTTGTGTTTCCAAGTGTTTGGAAGGACAGTTTGTAGTTGGAAATCAGGGACAGAGGTTTCCCTGGTGCCTGCAGTATTCCAAGAGAGCTTTGGCAGGGAATGAAAGGCTCCATGGGAGGGAAGTCTTCAACTTCCCTGTCTGTGGTCCCTGTCCAGCTCAAACTGCAGCTGGGATGGAACAGCTTTAGGCATCTGTCACTGACTGTTTGGATTTCACATTGCAGTGTGTCTCCAGCTGGAATTGCACTTTTTTTTTCCTAGTTATTAATCCTTGGAATTGCATTCCACTTTCCTTAAATTCCTCTGAGTCTCCCTGAAACTCCTTCTTTCTGAAGGATGTGTTTGTCAAGTCCTAAGAAACCAGAGAATGGATAGCTATCATTTATTATCCCAGTTTTTCCCTTCTTTCTCCTTAAAGCAGCTTTGCTGGGGGAAATGGAGGAGGGAACAGACATGCCAGTGTTTTGGAGGCTCTTTGGAAAACCTCAGGGCTGTTTGTTGGGATGTTCTCTGCAGGGACAAGCCAGTCCCATGTGGGAGGTTGGAGGGAACAGCACAGCTCTGGCAGTGAAGTTAAAATCTCCTTGTTCTAGCCAGATATGTGTCTGACACAGGAAGGGAAAGTGTCTCCAGGAGCAGAGCTGGAGGCTCCCAACTTTGCCAGTGTGTTCCTGAAATCCCAGTGCCTGGGATTTCAGGAACACACTGGCAAAGTTGGGAGGTGTGGAACAGGTCACACTCAAAACCTTAAATGCACCAAAGGTGCCAATGTCAGTTCCAGCTCTGAACAAAGGAACGAGTAAAGCTTGATTATCTTTCTTCCTTAATTGCTGCTGTGCTTTCCCACCTGGATAGATTATTCCTTAATTTTTCCTCTGCTTTCTCACCTGGTTAGGCTATTCCTTAATTTCTGCTGTGCTTTCCCACCTAGTTAGGCAATTCCTTGTTTTCTGCTGTGCTTCACACCTGGTTAGGCTATTCCTTGATGTCATCTGTGCTGTCCCACCTGGTTAGAGCATTCCTGAATTTCTGCAGTGCTTTCCTACCTGGTTCTCCAGGCCTGTCTGTACCTGTGGCAATGTTCCCTCTCCCACATCCCCTCTGAGCATGTTTTACAATCCCATTTCCCTCTCTGTGGAGAAGGTTCTGTCCTGTGTCTTGCTTGGTTGGGGAATTGGTTGCAAAGTGGTTTGGCTGTGTGATCCAAGTCTCTCCCAGTTTCCAGCCCCCTGACAGCACAGTGACTGGTTTGAACTTGCTTGCAGGATCCTGGACCACCACCACCATCACCACTGATGGGTCTGAAGCCACTGCAGCTCCTGGAGATCAAAGCCAGAGGGAGATTTGGGTGTGTGTGGAAAGCTCAACTCCTCAACGAGTATGTGGCAGTGAAAATATTCCCCATTCAGGTGAGCAGAACCTCTTGGGTTCTTCCTAATCTCATCCCATTAAATCAGCTCTTCTGGCCCCAGTAAGAGATTTTATTTACTCCTGTAAGCCCAAATGGAAATGGCTTAGAATCACAGACTCAGAATCAACCAGGTTGGAAAAGACCTCCAAGATCACAAAGTCCAGCCCTACTGTGGTCACTAGCCCATGGCACTAAGTGCCACATCCAGTCTCAGCTTGAAAACCTCCAGGGATGGTGAATCCACCACCTCCCTGGGCAGCACATTCTAATGCCTGAGCACTCTCTTGGAGCTGAACAAGATGCAGGAAGAGTTTTATTGACTGAAAAGAGCAATTTTAACACAACAAATATATAATTGAAAGACAAACTTGGTGAAACTTGTGTCTAGTCAGAGTTACACTCTGAGCATCACGAGCTTTTCTCAGCTCTCACACACCTCTTGGCCAGTTAATACTCACATCCAGCTGTGCCTGAGGAGTGTCCTGAAGTGCAAACCTGGAGGGTGATGGGTGCAGTTAATAGGCCTCAGTGAGGTGAAGTAACACTCTCTCCCCAACAAGTGCCCTGGACAGCTCTGGGTGACTCAGCTGTGCTCAGGGTGATCCTCCATGGAGATACTGGGATGGATTTTGCATTAATTAAACCCACCCACTGCTGCTCCAGGTGAAAACTGTGATGCTGACTCAAGGCCTTCCAGGAAAAACTCCCTGGATTTCCTGACAGCTCATTTACAACTGCACTGTCAGTGTCAGGAGCAAACTTCCCTGGGGCCTGTCCCTGCCATTCCCTTTCCTGGTGCTGAGGGCTCTGTGCTGTGTTTGCAGGACAAGCAGTCGTGGCAGAACGAGTATGAGATCTACAGCTTACCTGGGATGAAGCATGACAACATCCTGCAGTTCATCGGGGCCGAGAAGAGAGGCACCAGCATCGACGTGGACCTCTGGCTCATCACAGCCTTCCACGAGAAGGTGAGCTGGGAATTCCTGCCCTGGCCAGCAGGGAAACCTTAGGAATGCACAGACACAACATCCAAACCAGTTTGGGTTTGCTCTCAGCTGTTCTCACTTCCTTGGGCTGAATTTGTCTTCAGCCTTTGCTGCATACAGGATTGGTGTTAGATAAGGCTAAGAGTTGTATTAGAAAACAAACAAAAACTCATTCCACCTTTTTTTAATTTTGGTTTTTGGAACAGATATTTTTAAATTCCCTCACCTAAACCTGTCTAAATGAATGAGAAACTCCAGCTGGCAGAGATTTTGGGGGGGTATTTTTGCTGGTCTGTGAAAGTGCAAGTAACACACATCCTGTCCTGAATAAGAAACATAAACCTGTGGAATGAAGAATTTATTTGGTGTTTTGTCTACTTAGACTATGTTGTAGTTCACATAGAGGCACAGAGATGTAACTGTAAAGAGAACAACAAACCCAACCCAAACTTGAGCCCTGGCATAGGCAGAGGCCTGAGGAGGGTGTTCCCTGGGAAAGGTTTGGGAACATCCCAATCCATGAGAATACTCAGGATGGGGCCTGGGGCCTGTTGCCAGCCAAGACTAAAACTGTCCAGCTAGCTAAAATGTTTGACAGCTCTTCATGGTCAAGTAGATAACACCAAACTCATTTGCCTTTCTTATCTTCCTGCCATTTTTGTTTGGGGTTTTTTTGGCCTAGGAGTTACAAAACCTTGTTCCTGTTGGAAAACCCACCCAGGAGGGCTCTGATGGAAAATACATGGGTTTAGTTCTCCTTTCAGCCTCTACACTCTGCCAACTCTTTGGTTATTTTCCCTTCTCCCTTGGCTTTCCATGCAGCAACACATGACCCAGGGACACCTCAGCTGGGTGACCTGTAAATCCATGGGGGAGGCTGGAGAGTTTGGAGGGCTTTGTGTTGAGTAATTTAGGTTTTGTGTCTTTAACACTGTTGCTGGCCCATAAGGAAGGACGAGGTGTCAAAGGTCCTAACAGTGGCCAGCAAGACTAGGAGTTAGCTTTGGGCAGAGGAGTGTGGGGTGTGTTGTAGGAGGTTGCTGGATGCTGTGACTGACTCTGTGTGCTGTGCAGGGCTCCCTGACAGACTTCCTGAAGGCCAACGTGGTGTCGTGGAATGAGCTGTGCCACATCGCCCAGACTATGGCCAGGGGCTTGGCCTACCTGCACGAGGACATCCCTGGCCTCAAGGATGGGCACAAACCTGCCATCTCACACAGGTACAGCCCCAGGGCCTCCCAGGAGGGGATCTGGGAGCCAAACTGCTTCACTGATGGGGAAAGAGGGGAGAGGTACCCACGGGTGGGAATCCCTAGCTAGAGTCCATTACCTGTGGTTCCTGCAGGAGGTTGTTTGTCTATTAGAAACCATCAGGTTCTTTGTTCCAAGTGTCTTGTTCCCTGTGATTTAAGCAAACAAGAGGCAGTTACTGCACACTTCAGTCACAACTGCATTTTCATCCTCTCTCTGCATCACAGTGCTCACAAATCTGGGTTTGTTTTGAACCCAACACAAACCATAGTTCCAGTTCCTGATCCAGGTATTCCCATCAAAGCCAAGGTGTGCAAGGCTCCTCCAGTGTTTTACTATGATTGTTTTATTCTTTACATGATCTCTCATTTTCTTGCCTTCGTATCATAATGTTCATTGTTTTGTTCCATATCTTTGCTGATGATTTGGATGAGG
>NW_008688110.1:0-3288 GCF_000695815.1 Acanthisitta chloris
TATATATATGTAAAAGGGTACAGTAATCCTAATTGGGCACTGCATTTACTCACAGAAGTTACAAAGGCAAAATTGCTTTCATCAGTAATAATATATTAGCTCCAAACTCCACACCTAAAATAAAGTGCTTAGGAAAGTCTTCCAAATGCTTTGTTCTGAAGAAGGCCATTACATCAGCACTAAATCAAGCCAGCTAGTATGAAAAATGGAAAACAGAGATTTCTTTTTACAGTAAGCTATAAAATGTAGTTCAGATAGACACAGGGTCTGAAAAAGTAATATTAAAGTGATGCTGAAAATCACTAAAAGAGAACTTTTCTTTGTTTTTTTTAAACTAACTATCGTGCTTCAGAAAAGAAACAGTGAACATGGAGATTCTCTTCATAAAGTCTTTTCAAGCAAGTTTTATATAATAGAGATATTGAGAAAGGGTTTGCTTGGAATTTGAATGCAGTGAATAGCCATGATACAATGAGAAACAAGTATGATCTGCCACTCTAATTAATTTTCCTTCTTCACCCACGCTGTCCCTTGTTATGATAATATTAATCTTAACCTTAATGAGAAATTTCATACCACCTTGATTAAAGATACTGCAAATAACAACATTCTTTTTATTTTGTTTTTATTTCAATGAAGAACCTCTTCATACTCTCCAAACCCTCAACTCTCCTGCTAATGAATATCCCATCTACAATACAGATTTTTAGAGATTAATTTATATTTCATATTTTTGAGTGAGGATTATGCTATTGAGCATATTACAAAATTACCATGCTATACAGGAAGTGTTCTTAGCAAGTTTTCTAAAGGTAGGTTTTCTGAGGTCTGTTTAAGACGTACATTCCTCAATAAAATTGTGTATGCATTCCTTTACAACATTTATGAACCAATTATTAAACATTCACAGGACATTTTTTAAATATATTTTAAAAATCAATACAAAATTTTCTAACATTTCTGGGAACCTTGCAGGGAACTCACTACAAATACACACAAGTAACACAAAACTGGACCCAATGTCTTACAACTGGATCTACCAACACAGAGGCTAGAAAACATGACCAAATTTTAAATGTACGCATGATGGATACACTTAAGAATTAGAAATGGGTTTTTGCAAGTCTCAATTTTATGAAAAAGAAGTTAATTTCATCAACACGGATCTTCTCAAATTAAACAAGGGCCGCATTTCCTTAAAGATACGTCTTTCTCTCATCATCTCCTATCTCATAGTCACTAAGTATCAGCAAGTCCACTGGAAAACAAGAAAAATGTAACACTTGGTACTCCATTAAATGAAACTGCCTCAAGAAAAATTTCTTTCTCAGAAACCTCAAAATACAGTGACATACCACACGGCAGGAATCACTACTTACCATTTTGGTAAACAGGTAATTAATTACATGGTTTACATATTAAATAGTTTACATTTGCAAGGAGAAGTAGTATTCTCCAGCAAAATTGGGACCTCTGTTTTGTAGCAGACTATTGTTCTAATGTCTAGAAAACAGATACTTCTTCCCTGAATACAGAAGTTTAATTATTTCGGTGAGGAAATCTTTCCATCCTATTTGGGCATTCACAACATTCACCTGGTCTACAAGGAGTATCTTGCCTAGAAGAGAGCAGTGTATTGCATATAGTGTTTTGGAAAATACATAACCTGTATCCCAGTGGTATACTACTATATCTGATTAATTTTACCTGCGTGATCTTAATTTAATAATCTTTCTTTGGCACATACCGAATCATACTCTACCATATAGGGCATTCAACACCTCAAAGTTTCACTAATGCCTATCTGCTAATCAGACATGATATGCCAATTATCACTTGTGAAACTGCCCACAGCAAAGCTAAACAACAACTCGTTGAACCAGTTGCTTTTACCCTCTTCAGCCCCACAAAGGTAGAGGTCCCACCTGTGCAAAAAATTTTGTCTATAACTTATTTGAACCAAATGAGACAAAGACCCGCATGTTTATATAGTCCTATGCTGCTCACTAGATATGATTCACGCAGATTGCATGGCCTCACCGAAACTAACAAGCCTACCTACTGAAATTGATATTCAGGAACTACACCATAAAATCATCAATACAAGACTGCAATCAACTCCCATCCAAAGCAGTGGAAGAATCTTTTTGCTTCAATTACATTGGACTTGAACACAGCCAAACATACTACAATAAAGTATTCATAGATGGTGTATTAAAAAAAAAAATAACTACATCTCATAGTGTCTATTGAGACATACAGTGCAAACAAATAGACAGACTTCCACTCTTCAATACTGCCTGTCAGCTCCTACTGACCAGTGCTATTTTCTAAAACCAGGATATGTATTTAAACAACTTTCAATAATCGACTTTAAGGCACCATTCTTTGGAAGGCGTTTAAGAAATTAGATGTGCAAAAAAGCTGCAATAAAATCTAAGACAGTTAGGCACCAAGCAGTCTCAAAAATCCCATATGGCTGCTGTCTGCAACTCTAGATAACTAGATATAGCCAAAATTCTTGTTCTAAAGATCTATTCTTTTTTAATCAGTGGCCTGAAAAATGCTTAAATAAATTACCCATTTTACACGCTACAAAAAAATAATTAGTAAATATTAGTACGAAGGCACAACTTCACTCTTTCAATGTATTTAAGAACACTGTTTAAGATAATTCACTCTGCAATTATGCACTTATGCTCACATTTGGAAATATTTGTGCATGAAGACATCAACTGGCACACATTTCACTCAAGTTGCTACTGCAGTATACCAAAATCTTATCCTGATTTCACTTAAGATGATCCACATACCATGTGCTGAAAACAGAAAAAAACATGAACATGCAAACTAGCTGCTAACATGCAAATGCTTTCATTCAGCTTTATGGTTTAAAACCAGTTTACTATGCAAGGCACAAGCAAAACCATACAAAGGATAAGATGATTCCCACCCATTTAATACATGCAGGCAAATACTGGCTTTGATCGCAGCAATGCTTTATGGTTTAAAACCAGTTTACTATGCAAGGCACAAGCAAAACCATACAAAGGATAAGATGATTCCCACCCATTTAATACATGCAGGCAAATACTGGCTTTGATCGCAGCAATTTTATTGGAAAGCTTGGTTCACCAGAAAGTGTTCAAGACAGAAAGAGAGAAAGACAAAAGTGGCTGAAAAGCAAAGTGAAAAGTGTATGCAACTTGGGCATAAGTGAAGGGACAAATACAATCCTAGAACTAAGTTCTTTTGAATATAGGAATAATAAACTTTCAAGTAAATGTC
>NW_008688111.1:0-322 GCF_000695815.1 Acanthisitta chloris
GTAGTAATGAGCTTAATTGAGGTTAATGCTTCCTGCACAGCTCCTTGATTATTAAATTAATATTATCACACACATGAATCATAATTAGAAGTTTAAATAATGCTCTAGGGGAATCCTCGGAGGATCTATTAAACAGTTCCCTTTCCTCTTGCCGGCTCTCTTCCAGCTCCACGGCAGCCCGAGGGCAGCCCCGGGGCGGCTGAGGATGGGTGCTGCTGGGAGAGGGGCGGAGCGGAGGGAGCCCCCGAATATCACCGAGGGGCAGTAAGAGGAGCAGCGCACCCACAGTCCCTCATTGCCCTTCAAGCCTCAGCTCGGCGGA
>NW_008688112.1:0-5513 GCF_000695815.1 Acanthisitta chloris
AGGGAGGTGGTGGAGTCACCATCCCTGGAGGTGTCCAAGGAATGACTGGACGTGGCACTCAGTGCTCTGGGCTAGTTGACAAGGTGGAGATCAGTCACAGCTTGGACTCTGTGACCTCGGAGGTCTTTCCAAGCCCAGTGACCCTGGGATTCTGTGACCTGCTCTCTCAGGGTCACTGCCACTGCTCTGGGGACCCTCCAAAGCCACAGCCACCCCTCAGCCCACCCCCCAAGCTGGGCCACCACTTGTGGCATTACCTGACCCGGAGCAGGGGTGTCTGTAGGTCACGAACATGTTGTTGGAGGAGACAGGACTGCTGACCTTGCAGGTGCAGATTTCTGCCGAGGAGTTGAGGGCATCTAGCTGAAGAGAGAGAATCGCAGTCTTTTCGGGTCTGCTCCATTCATAGGTCACTTCTTCCAGCCCCACACAGCACTTCAGGGTGGATCTGCACCTCTCTGGGTCGTTCATGATCACATCCACCATGGTGTCTGCAAGAGGCATCAGGAGGTCACATCCTCCCTCCCTGTATGGTGCCGGGACAACCCTCCCATCCTCCAACTCACCGTGGACCTCCAGGCTGATGGCCTCGATGTCCTCCTTGCCTGTCTCATCCTCCAGGTACACCTGGTAAATGCTGCTGTCGCTCATCTGCAGGCTGCTGATCTTCAGGGTATTGTTGGGGAAGAGCTCCAGACGTCCCTTGTAGAGGTTGTTGGGGTATTGAGCCTCGGCCCCGTTGGAGCGACTGGCGAGCCGCACCGTGTTGTTGCGGCGCCAGTGGATTTGGAAGTAAGAGGTTGGGTTCTTCACGCTGGGGCTGAGATAGACCACCCCACCAACGGTCCCAGTCACCTTTGAGGTGGAATGATATTCCGCCAAGCCTGTGGGAAAAGCAGGGATGGTGCTGTATGACCAATCCCCTCTCCCTGGGACTCGTCCCTGCTTGGGACTCGATTCTTCCCAGACACGTGGAAGTACCAAATAACGTTTTCTCACTATTTCCTGACCCCTCCACACTCTCTTGACCTTGCACAAGCAAGGACAACCTCCCCACTCTGACCTCCCCAGACCTCTCAGGGGAGAGAGCTTTTTCCTTGCTTTCATTTTTGGGGTTCCCCTCCCCTTCCAGACTCACCCGGAGCGGTCACTCACCCCCGGCATGGTGGAGGTGGCTCCTGCAGGAAGGAGTTGGTGCATCTCAACTCAAGCATGGAGAAAGCCAGGGGAGGAGACAGTGGGGACAGGGGCAGATCCCTCACCCCACCACGGTACCTTGCACGACGAAGAGGAGGACAAGGAGATCCACTCTAAGTCCCGTACTCATCTCCATGTTCCCACTCAAACTTGGGGGTGGGGGAGCAGCTCCCCAGGGAGTTGCTCACCAAGGGCCCCCCCAAACCTGCAGTTCCTCCTAGCAGGGTAGATCTATAGGAAGGGGAAGGGTGATCACATGGCTACACTTCCTCCTTATAGCAGAGGAAGTTATAGCAGTTTAATGCCACCATGTGGACTCACTGCAAACTGTCTGCACCCCCCACTTGTCCCCCCTGGGGATACCACACACAACACCCTGACCCCCACCAGAGTGACCCCAAAAACCATCCTGATGGTAAACGGGACACAGACCCTAGGGGTCCCATCTCCCTGTGACTGTGGGTCACCAACCCACAGGGTTCTCCGTTCTCCAGCTGCACTCCCAGGGTTGTGTCTGCACCGAGGTCTGACAGTGGGTCGTGCCATGGAGCTCCAGCACTCTGCAGTGTCCCTGTCACCATGGAAGGAGTTTGGTGTCTCCAACTCCCTGCCAGGAGGTGCAGCCAGGTGGGGTCAGGCTCTGCTCCTAGGGAACATATGACAGGATGAGAGGAAATGGCCTCAAGCCATGCCAGAAGAGGCTGAGGTTGGACATCAGGAGGAAATTTCTCCATGGAAAGGGCTGTCAGGCATTGGAAGGAGCTGTCCACGGATGTGATGGAGTCACCATCCCTGGAGGCGCCCAAGGAACGACTGGATGTGACAACCAGTCTAGTTGACAAAGAGGAGACGGGACACAGGTTGGACTCGATGTTCTTTTCCATCCTCACGGACTCTGGGGCTCCTGGAGCTGGGAGAGAGGACATTCACCATCAGGCGCCCAAGGAACGACTGGATGTGACAACCAGTCTAGTTGACAAAGAGGAGACGGGACACAGGTTGGACTCGATGTTCTTTTCCATCCTCACGGACTCTGGGGCTCCTGGAGCTGGGAGAGAGGACTCACCGACGCCGCAGCACGCGCTGCCTCCAGCCGGGACAGCCAAGCGCTGTAATCACAGCCTGAATTCCTTCCTGCCGGGCGACCCCCGAGCCCTTTGTTCCGAGGAGCCACCGCATCCCCCACGTCGGGGACAAACTGCCCGCGGCGCCTTCCCACGCCCAGCGCCGGCAGACAAAGCTCTGCGGCAGCGCCCGCTGAGCCCTGACCCACTTCAGCCCCAGCCCCAGGATGGGACCACCCGGCTGGGACCACAGCCCACGGCCCCGAACGTCCGAGCCCCCATCGGGTGTCCCCACAGTCGGTGACACGGCCCAGGGAGGAGATGGGAACTCAATGCCACCCCTTGAGTACTGTGCTCAGTTCTGGGCCCCGAAGTTCAGAAAGGACATTGAGGTGCTGAAGCAGGTCCAGAGAAGAGCAACGAGGCTGGGGAAGGGACTGGAGCACAAGTGCCATGAGGAGAGGCTGAGAGAGCTGGGGGTGTTCAGCCTGGAGAAGAGGAGGCTCAAGGGAGACCTTATCACCCTCTACAACTCCCTGACAGGAGGTTGGAGTCAGGTGCGGGTTGGTCTCTTCTCCCAGACAACCAGCAGGAGGACAAGAGGGCACAGACTCAAGCTCTGCCAGGGGAGGGTTAGGTTGGATATTAGGAAGAGATTTTTTAGGGAGAGAGTGATCAGATATTGTAATGTGCTGCCCAGGGAGGTGGTGGATTCACCATCCCTGGAGGTTTTTAGGATGAGACTGGATGTGCCATGGTCCAGTAACGTTGGTAGGGTTGGACTCAGTGATCTTTGAGGTCTCTTCCAACCAGGTTGATTCTTAATTCTAATTCTTCTTCTAACTTGAACTTCCCCAGCAGGGAGTGAAGTGCCGTCTCAGCGTTTGCCGCGGGAGCTGTGAATTATGGGCAGTATGCAAAAGAACAGATCATTAGCATAAATTACTCGCTGTGCTGTGGGACCCGACGGCAGCGCCATGCTCCGAGCTGGCGCCTTCGGGTGCTGCTGCTTGGCAGGAGAGCGTGGAATTCTGGGCTGGGAGGGGCTAATCTCTGCTCTCTGTGAGCAGTGACGGCACCCGAGGGAATGGATTCGTGTTCCAGGCCATGTAGACACAGGATGGAGCTGTCTTGGGGTGGGTTAGGTGGGTAACAGGAGAAGGTTCTTCTCCCAGAGGGTGTTTGGGTGCTGGAACAGGTCTAGGTTGGATATCAGGGAGAAGGTTCTTCCCCCAGAGGTGTTTGGGCACTGAACAGCTTCCCCAGGACAGTGGTCACAGCCCCAACCCTGCCAGAGCTCAAGGAGCATTTGGCCAATGCTCTCAGGGACATGTTGGGATGACTGTGCAGGACCAGGAGTTGCCCTCAATGATCCTTATGAGTCCCTTCCAGCTCAGGATATTCTGATTCATTCCTCAGTTGCTGGAGGACAGCAATGTGCTGCTGCCTCTCTTGCACCTTCCAGAGCTCCTGCAGCACAGCATCCCCAGTGCTGCTCCAGAGGATTTCCATCCCCTCCAGCAAACCCGAGCTTGGGTCACACTGGATCCCTCCCTGCCTGTCCTGACCTCCCCATGCAGAGGGAGATGCTCTTATGGCCCGGGAAGTGTTGGACTCTCACCAGCACATCGGGAAAAGCAGAGGATGTGGCTCGGGACGGCACAAAGCAGCCTGGACATGGCAGCAGAGCTGTGCCTGAGCCTCCCCCCGAGCTCCCTCCCCACGCCAACCTCCCGCTAATGATCCCAATTAGCGCTGGTTTCCCGGGGAGCAGCCACAGAGAGAGCTCCGGGAGCAGGAGCAGCCGCCGCCGCTCCCCACGCTGCTGTCAAAGTGTCACCTCTCATTGCAGTCCCGGGGACAAGCCCTTGATCTCGCCCTTGGGAGGAGCTTTGAAGCCTGAGCCCCTTCTCCTCCACATCCTCTTCCCAGGGCTGTAGGAGCAGGGGATGACCCAGCTGGGAGGGGATGTGGCAGCATCTGCAGCCTCTGGTGCCCAGGACCAGCTCTCCCTACCCAGCCCAGAGCCAAGAGCACGAGATTCCATCCCTTCAGACATTCCCAAGGCAATTCCTGCTTCCTCCCGTGCCTGAGGTTCATTTCGGGCTATAAATAGCCAATTAAGCTAATCAAACAGCATCACCTTGTGTGGTTCAGCTCATATTTGCACCTACAAATGAATTCCCAAACCTGTCAAGCCCTGAAAAACCCACAAGATCCCACCCCACCCTCTCCTCCCCCCCAATCCCTCCTGTCCAAGTCCACATCCATCTCCTCTGGAGACACGTTTCCATCACCACGTCTTCCCTCCAAGCCTCAAGGTGCAGCTGGGGGTTGGATCCTTCCAAAAACCCATTGCTGACTGGATCTATCCTGAGTGAAGCCCCAGGTGGGACCCTGGTGGGTGCTGCTGGAGCCTCTGGGTGCTCCAGGAGAAGAGGTCCATAGGAAGGGAAGGTCTTGCCAGGGCACTAGGAGTGGTGGCAGCTGGCAGGAATTTGGGGGGAGGTCTGCAACGAGGGGCACCAATGTCTAGGAGCCCCCAAATACTGCAAGGAAACAGGTGGGAGTTAGCACGTGGAGACCCCAAATAGTGCACGAGCTCTGGAGGCCCCTTGGGATCAACCATTACCTCTAAGTAGGCAGTGGAGACCAGAGACCGGTCCAGCCTCTTCCTCTGGAGAGATGAAGGCTGCTGAGAAGAGGAGGAACTTGCTGTTAGGCAATGTGGGGTCAGGGCAATGGCTTCAGCACTCAGCTGAAAGAGGACCTGGGTTTGGTGTCACCACAGAGGGCTTGGGTCATGGCAGGACAACCTCACCCTCTTGCTGAACTGAATCGTGGAGTAGATGGTGGAGCTTCCGAACTCCTGAGGGACCCTGGGATCCTCCTGCCAGGGAGAAATGGTCAAGGTGAAGAAAGGAAAGCCAAGTTTGGGCAGAAAGTGTGGATTGGACAGCGGGAAGGGATGGATCCAGCCTGGGGTCTGCACAGCCAAACCCGTGGGGCAGCTCCAGGGTCCCCCACGACTGACCCTACCCGTATCTCAGGGCACACGACGGAGTAGATGGTGTTTCCTTCTGGGATGGTCTCAGTGGTCCCGTTCTGGGGAAGAAAATGGGTCCAGGGTGGTTAAAGAGCTCAACTTGTGACCAACATTCCCAAACTGAGGTCCCACCCCTCAGGCAGTGTGGAGAGTGTCAGGCTGAACATCAGGAGGGATTCCCTCATGGAAAGGGTTGTCAGGCATTG
>NW_008688113.1:0-4577 GCF_000695815.1 Acanthisitta chloris
TGCTGGCAGTGGAAGGGAAAACTTGGGATAACTATGGATACCCAACTGTATCTTGGCTTGGAATGGATGGGGCAGACAGTGCTGCAGCTGGAATTCCAGAGCTTTGTGGATAGACAGCCTGGAACCTGCAGTGGGAGGAGAACTCATGGGACATCTCCCTCCAGGGACTGTTGGGATCCTTAGCACTGAGTCATTGTGGACTCAACCCTGTTATTTGTGGATTCCCTGAACTTTCCCTGCTGTGGGCACTCCCCTGGCAATGTCAACCTGCTTTTAGTTTCTTCTAGGCTTTTCCATCAGCTTTCCATATGGTCCACAAGGTTTTACCAGCCTGTTCTTGATTCCATCTACAGCAACAGGGAGCAAGGGATGCTGTGGGCACAGGGATGCTCTGCCAGATGTGCTCCTTGGACATTCCCAGCCTGGTTCTTCCCTCTGCCTGTGCACATTCCAAGCATCCCTGCTGCTCTTGGGGAGGAATCAGGTAGAAGAGGTGTTGAAATTGAACTTCCTCAGGCCTTTAGCTAAGGAGATCATCGTGGCTAGAACTAGTTCCTTACTTCCTTCTAGCCTAATTCCTTCTTCTACATCCTGGGACAGCTACTTATAGCACTTGTGCATCCCCAAACTGCAGAAGAGAAGTCTTTGGAGGGCAGAGGGGGAGAAAAACCAGCCAGTCCATCACTTGCCAACTAATTCAGCTGCCAAATTGTGATTGGCTTGGCTATAAAACTGTTCTTCGTGGCCAAGAAGCACCACAGCTCACTGTTTCGGGGAAGAAATGATGCTCTGGAGCTTGGATCAGCTCAGGCCCTCACGTACTTCTGTTAAATCAAGGGATATCTGCATTGGAAAGGAAGCATCAGCCTTGGGGAAGGGGTGGAGAGGTGATGTCAATGAATCCTCTGCATAAACTCAGCTGGATTCTGGTTTCCCACCTTGGCCAGGACAGCCCTAAGCAAACTGCCCTGATTTCATGGCCCAGGAAGCAGCTGCAGGGATAGGAATGGGCATGGAAAATCCAACTGGGCAGTTAGAGTTGTAAGGGGTGTTCCCAGCTCTGTGGTCTCTGATTATATGGTGACATTCCTGGTCCCTGTGGAAGGCAAAAAGAGAGGAGTGAACTCAAGAATATTCCCAGAATCCAAGGGAATGGCATGAAGCTGTATCAGGGGAGGGTAAGGTTGGATATTAGGCAAAGATTCTTCCCCCAGAAGTGTTTGGGCACTGGAACAGGGTTAGGCTGGATATTAGGACAAGGTTCTTCCCCCAGAGGTGCTGGAGATTGTGGAACAGCTCCCCAGAGCAGTGGTCACAGCCCCAAACCTGGCAGAGCTCCAGGAGTGTTTGGACAACACTCTCAGGCACATGATGCATTGTTGCGGTGTGCTGTGCAGGGACAGGAGTTGGACTGGATGATCCTTGTGGGTCCATCCAGCTCTATCCTATGAAAAAGAGATTGGAACATGTTCTGGGGGTACCTGGAGCTCCCTTTAGCAGTACCATGGGTTGGTTCCTCCAATGCCTTTCCAGCAGAGCTGAGACCTTTCCACCAGTGCTGAGACCTCTTCTCCCAGTGCCTGCAGTGCTCCCTGCAAGGCTTTGCCTTGGATCAGAGCAAGTTTAGGCTCAACCCATCCTGTTTCCCATGGGTACCAGCAAGAAACCTCCCATGATGGCTCAAAGTGGCTGCGTGTGGTGCGATGTGTGTGTCTCACACCCCTGAGAGCAGAGGCAGATTGGTGGGTAGGAGGAACTTTGGAGCCTTTCCCAGGATTTCTCTGTCCTGGAGGCCATATCCCAGTGCTGCCAATGCATCCAACCTGGGATAGAGGTACTTCCCTGGGTTCTGCCTTGCCCCTTTCAGCAGCTAATCCTCTCCTGTGCTAACGGGCAGCATCCAGGCAGGCAGCCAGGGCAGCATTCCAGGCATAGCTCAGCCAGGTAGGCTGGCAGGAGAAGCCTGGATCGGTGGGATGGGACGTGGGAGGAGCAGCCTGCCTTCGGGAAAGAGGTGTCCTGGGGAGCAAAGCATTCCTGGGACCACTGCACAGCAGCAGAGGTGGCACTGGATGGTGCAGGTTGGGTGGGATCTATCCCTGATAGGGGTAGGGTGGTCTCATGTTGGTGATCATCTCCTCTCTGCATCCCTTCTCCTGCCACACTGAGCTCTGCAGCTTCTTGGGGGTTGTCTGGATGGTTTTTAGATGCTTGTATGGGATTGCTGGGGAAAATCCAGCTCCTGGAGTTGTGCAGCAGAGCAGAAAGTTCTTAAATACCTAACCTAAATTTCCCACTTTCAGTTTCTCCCCATTAAAATAGGCAGGATCAAGCTGTGGTGGGGAAGGATGTGTCTCTTTGTAGGGCACACAGAGCAGAGGTCAAGCTGCAAACAGAGAGCTCCTTTCCCACATGCCAAAGCATTCCCAGCAGCATCTTCTCTAAGGTATCCCTGTGGCAGGTCCCACTGGGGTGTTTGGGATACTGGGAAGTGTCACTGATTGCTCCAGTGCAACTGGAGAATCCAAACCCTGATGTGCCTTGGGACTGTAACTGCAGCTGCTTTTCAGAGGTTCATAGGATGTGAAGGGGTTGGAATGGAGCTTAGAGATGACCTAGGCAGAGACACCTCCCACCAGAGCAAGTTGCTCAAGGCTTTATCTGACCTGGAATGAACATTGCCAGGGTTGGGGCAGTGCTTGCTCTGGGGCTTTGAGGTCAGGATTGTTCCTGCAGCTCCTGGATAAGTGTTTGAAGCAGACACCCAGCAGGGCTGGGGCTGGAGAGAGCTGGATGTGCAGCCCTGGGATGCTCTAGTCTGGATTTGGAGCAGGATAAGCATCTGGGGGATCCTGCTCTTCCCTGTGTGACTTCCCAGAGGGAATGGTTCCTTCCTTATCATGTTTTGTGTAATTGGGATCCTCATCAGTGTTTTCAGTGGCATTTTTATGCTGGTAGCCAGGAGTGGTTTTCCTCTGCAGGAGGTGCAGGTTTGCATTGTGTCTCCATCTTTTTTTGCAGGGATATTTTGCCAGGGGATTCCTTTGGGCTGCTCCTTTTTCTTCCACTTCTCATTTCATTGGTACCTGAAAATTCCAACCAACATAAGCAAGGCTATAAAGTCAGAATTCTCTCCTGCTCCTCCTCTCCTTCTCCTCTTCTCCTTCTCCTCCTCTCCACTTATTACCCAAGTGAATACTCTTTTTCCCTGGGCTGTGGGAGCTATTCCCATGGTTTGGGATTCCTGAGAGCTTGGCCCCAGCTGAGCTGTAGTTTCAGCTGTGACAGTTGTGATCCTGGGGAGTCCTGCTGTGAGAAAACAGGGGGTTGGCTGCTTTATTTGCCCATCTCCTGCTTCCAGCCAGTTTCTCTTGCAGCTTCTCTTGTTCCACCAGGCTGTTTATGCAGTGATAAAATCCCTGAGCAAATTGTTTTAACTGATGCTGTTTATCTAAGAGATAAACTGGGATCAGTGCAAGCTCCTGGCAGTTGGATGGGGAAACGTAAGGAGCCAGTGAGGTCTGGCTAGGTGAGTGCTTAGACTAAGCACAGAGGTCAAAAATGGGTGGAAATTCCCTGTTTCTTTCTGGTTTTGTCTTGCACTTGGAATATCAGTTCAGCAGAGGCTTCTGGAGCTGCTGTGGTGCAGCAGGTCCCCATTCCACTGGTGGCTGCTGTGTCCTGTGCTAAGTAACCAGGTCACTTGTGGCTGTGGTTTGCAGATGTGCTGAGGAGTGCAGGGAGCAATTCCCACCTTCCCTGGCCCCATCCATGGCTGCTGCATTCCTCACCAGTGAGGTTGCTGCAAACAATGGCACTGGGATGCTGTTCCCTATACTGGGATGGTGGTGTGGTGGTAGTGATGTAACCCTGGTCAGTGAGAGACCTCCTGGGTACCTCCTTCTTCATGGCTTGACCTTTGGCAGCTCTCTGGGGCATAATTCTCTCACCTATGCTAAAGTCTCCACCTTGGGTGCCTAATTCCTGCATCTCCACAAGCTTGGGAAGAAGGATGGAAATCTCTGGTCACTTAGTATGACTTCTTGTTGCCATGGGGTTGAACTTGGGCCACATCTGTATCACAGATAGACCTCAAGTTTGGTGGCTGTGGGCACAAAGGTGTGTGGCAGGGAGAGGAAAGGTCCTAACAGAGGTTGTCCACTGTTGGGCCTTCCAGGTTTGCCTTGGAAGAAGAATGTGTCCCTCTCCTAAACACATCTCCCTAACCTCTGTGCATTGCTGGTGCATTCTTGGTGGGACCAGACAGCTCTCAGCCCTTTCCAGGTGTAAAGTGTTCCAGATCCATGTTTAGGAGGTGAATTTTCTCCTGTTAAAGACTGGGAAGGTGGAGGAACTGGGAAGCAATCTCAAAGAGAGGTCACTCTTGTGCAGAGACAAGGAAAACTAAGGAATTTGTTGCCAATGGATGGTGTAAGAGTCAGAAATATCAAGGGGCTGAAAAAGGATTAGGCAAAATCCTTCAGTTCTTCCCTGTGAGGGTGATGAGACAATGGCACAGAAGTTGTGGCTGCTTCATCTCTGGAAGTGCTCAAGGCCAGGTTGGATGGGGCTTGGAG
>NW_008688114.1:0-673 GCF_000695815.1 Acanthisitta chloris
TCTGCGCCGCCCCCGCGCGCCACGAGGGCCCCGAGGGCTGACAATAAACTCCCTGAGACACCAGCGGCCTCAGTCCTATGGGGACGGGCGGGGAAAGGCAGGCAAAGAGGACAGAGAGTGGAGGGAGGGAAGGGACAAAATAGAGGGGAAAAGGGACAGAAACCAGAGGAGAAATGGGAGAGAACTGAGCGAGGAGAAAAGGTGGGAAGAAGTGAGAAGGAATGGGGGGAAAACATGGGGAAAAGGAGGGAAAACGTGAGGTAAAAGGGCGGGAAAACGTGAGGTAAAAGGGTGCAAAAAAGTGAGGCAAAAAGGGCGGGAAAACATGAGGTAAAAGGGTGCGAAAACAGGTAAAAGGGTGTGAAAACGAGAGGTAAAAGGGTGAGAAAGTGTGAGGTAAAAGGGTGTGAAAATGTGAGGTAAAAGGGTGGGAAAACGTGAGGTAAAAGGGTGCAAAAAAGTGAGGCAAAAAGGGCGGGAAAACATGAGGTAAAAGGGTGCGAAAACAGGTAAAAGGGTGTGAAAACGAGAGGTAAAAGGGTGAGAAAGTGTGAGGTAAAAGGGTGTGAAAATGTGAGGTAAAAGGGTGGGAAAACGTGAGGTAAAAGGGTGGGAAAAAGAGGTAAAAGGGTGCGAAAATGTGAGATAAAAGGGTGTGAAAATGTGAAGTAAA
>NW_008688115.1:0-8243 GCF_000695815.1 Acanthisitta chloris
CCCGTGCTGAGGACTGCCAAAGCGGAGGTGACACCATGGTGCTGTCTGCCAACGACAAGACCAACGTCAAGGGCATCTTCGCCAAAATCGGCGGCCACTTTCATATACAGAATGAGCTCTTACTACCTTGCTTGTCAGTTCGTCCCTCTCCTCAGCCCCTTCCCATCTGCCATCCTCTCCCCATCCACAGCCTGTGTGACCCTGACCCTGTCTCACCCATCCCTGCTCTGTCCCCCAGGATGTTTGCCACCTACCCCCAGACCAAGACCTACTTCCCCCACTTCGACCTGTCCCACGGCTCAGCTCAGATCAAGGGTCATGGCAAGAAGGTGGCAGCTGCACTGGTCGAAGCTGTGAACCACATTGATGACATCGCTGGTGCCCTTTCCAAGCTCAGCGACCTCCACGCCCAGAAACTCCGTGTGGACCCTGTCAACTTCAAAGTGAGCATCTGGGAGACCAGCCCAGCTCCCCTCTTGCAACTCTTGGGCACCCCTTCACCTTCCCCCCTTGCTCATCGTCTCCTTTTGCCTTTCAGCTGCTGGGCCAATGCTTCCTGGTGGTGGTGGCCACCCGCATCCCTGCTGCCCTGACCCCGGAGGTCCATGCTTCCCTGGACAAGTTCCTGTGTGCTGTGGGCACCGTGCTGACTGCCAAGTACCGTTAAGTCGTGTACCGTGGCTAGAGCTGGACCCAACACCCACCAGCCCTCCAACAGTGAGCAGACAAATGTTCTGAAATAAAATCTCTTGCATTTGTGCTCCAGCCCTGGCGTCTTGTTGCTGCCTGCGGGGAGGAGGGATCTGCTCCAGGGGTCTGAACTGGGGGTCCTCCACACCAGGTGGGCACATGGAGGAAACAGGCTCTGGTTTTGCTGTTCCTGAGAGGAGGCAGCATTTGGAGGGTGGTGTGTGGCTCCAGGAGCAAGCAGAGCACTGGTGAAGGGGAAAGACTCACAGAGGATCTGGGGGTCCCTGCAGCCCCAGCCTGTCCAGAGCCCCACGCTGGGATCCCCTCTTGCACCACCTGCTCCTCTTGTTAGGATGAATTGTCGGAGAGCATCTCCTCCTGGAAATGTTTGCAGGAGACACTGGGGTACAGGAGCTCTCAGCACCTGTGACCCTCTGCGTGGTGGTACAACAAGGGTGCCTTGGAGAACCTCCCAGTGCCAGGGCACCCTTCTGTGTACCCCCAGCACACAGGGGGTGCAGCAGTGTAGGGCTTGTCTTCACCTAACTGGTGGGGTGTCACTTTGAGGGGGTCCTGGGGCACTGCAAGGGGAGCAGATGTGACTCAGCTGCAGATCCAGCTGGGTGGGGGTGTCAGGGCAGGAAAAGGAGCCCAGGCAGTGGAGTGGTGCTGGTTGTCTGCAGAGCCCCCAGGCCTTATCACAGCCTGCAGCAGGGCAGCTGCTGTGGGGGGCTGATAAAGAGAGCATGTGCTCTCCTCCAGCTGTGGGTGTGGTGGGACACAGGGCAGAAGATAGTCCCATAGCAACCTGCCAGGTGCTGAATAAGGCTGCTCCATGTCTTGCCAGAACTGGGACATGGTTGGTCCAGGGTGGGGAATGGTTCAAGAAAGCCCTGGGGCAAGTCATGGAGCCCAACCAAGGTTGCCATGGGCCTCTTTCATCCCTGGCACTTGTAAGGATGGACTCTTGCCCTAGCCCCATGGCCTCCAGTCACTGTCAGTGACTCAAAGATAGGAGAGATTCCAATGACTACTCCAGGCCCCAGAGTTTTTCCTACAGAACACCCCAGGCATCATGACCCCACATACCCACCACCCCGGGCACGGTAAGGGAGGAAGGGAGGAGGGAGGAGAAAGCATGACTGGCCAACCTCTGGTTGGAGTGGATGCTGGAGCAGGTTCCACCCTTCCAGCCAACATCACCCAGATGGAGCTGTAGGCAACAGCTCCACAGTCTGTGCTACCTGGGGATCTTGGGGAGATCGGCGCTGTGGTAGAGGCTCAGGGCACACACGTGTGCAAGGCACTGTAGACTAGTGTGTAAAGCACTTGGAAGAGCCAGCATCAAATCTAGCACAAACCTGGGCTCCTCCAAACCTGGCCACTAAGGACCCTTATGGTCCTGGGCGTGGTGGGTGCATGAGTCAAGGTGTAAGAGCAACGTGGTGATGGTATGGACTTGGAGTTGTCCCCAACTTGGCTTTCACTTCCAACAGTTCCCAAGCCATGCTGTGTCCTCAGGCAGGACATGTTGGGTGGCAGTGGGTGGTGTCTTGGCTCTGCAGCACTGTCCCAGGGCTCTGCCTGGCCAAAGAACTGCTGAGCTCGTGTTGTCCGAGCCATTTGTCCCTGCTGCCACAAGATGGGGACCTCAAGCCGTGGTGCTTTATCAGGGCCAGGCAGAGGGAGTGAGGGCCAAGCCCTGGTCCTGCCTGCAGGGCTGGAGCCTGCAGGCAGGGAGGAGAAGGCTGCTGGGAAGATGTGCCTGTTTTGGTGCCTCCATCCTCTCCTTTCTCAGCTCTCATCCACATTTATTTGTGATGGAAGAAGCACCTGTGTTCAAAGACACCCCCAGAACAGCACAGTGTTTTGTTATATGATGTCACCACGTCAAGTGACATCTCAGGACTCATTTTTATTGAAAGAGGAGCTAAAATGACATCAGAAAATGAGCTTGATGGTTATGAGTTACCTGATCACAACACTTTTACTGGTCTCTTGAGGGGCTGCAAATAGCACTGTCCAGGTAACTTGGATACTACTCTTATTTGTGTTGGATAAATAGTCATAGCCCTAGAGAGCATGTCCTGGAAAGGGACACAGAAGTACATACTCCTGGAGGAGGTGAAGCATCCTAGGGGAGTTTACCAGGAATTCTCCATGAATTTTGTATCTTCCTAGTGCTTCTCTGCTAAATTTCGATCTAGCAAACAAGCAGTGGGAAGATAGAGAATTCATTCCTTACTGGAAGCTGATCTCAGGAGACCAGTTGAGAGATCCTCTTTCTGGAAAGAGGAAGAGAAACATCATGTGTTTTACAAACTGTTTTTCTGTTTATACATGCCATATTGAAAGTCAATATGGCAATGGTGTAACTCATGAGTGGTACAGCTAGTGGGTCTTGTGCTGACAAACTGCTGCGTCTGCAGTTTGTTTGCCACGTGTTTGGACAGTCACTCTACTTTCCTGAAGATTTCCCCTCATGAACCAATGTCTCTGATTTGTCTGGATCCTTCTGGGTTTTAAGCCAGTGCTCTGGGGTGTTTGCAGCCCCTCCAGCCCAGAAACATCTGAGAACTTAATAAGCACATTCTCCATTGCAGCACAAGTTATTGATGAAAGAACAGTGCATAATAATGTTAAATGAAGGACTGGAATCTGTCACAGAAGGAAAACAGACTCATGAACCAATGTCTCTGATTTGTCTGGATCCTTCTGGGTTTTAAGCCAGTGCTCTGGGGTGTTTGCAGCCCCTCCAGCCCAGAAACATCTGAGAACTTAATAAGCACATTCTCCATTGCAGCACAAGTTATTGATGAAAGAACAGTGCATAATAATGTTAAATGAAGGACTGGAATCTGTCACAGAAGGAAAACAGACTCATCTGAAATGATTCATTCTTGGCAATGGCCATAACTTACTCATCTCTTTCTTCGATTAAATGTCCCACTGGTTTTTTGTGATTTGAAGTTCCTTGGTTTCCTCCTTTTACCCTGCTAATGATAAGAGATGCTATGGTCTTGTTTCTGTGACCCCTTCCCCCTCCACCTCTTCCTACAATACTGGCTGTTAGGAGGTGACTTCAATCAGGTTTTGAGGTAAAGGAGATTTTTTCAGGCAAGCAGTCTGAAAATAAAGGCATGATTGAAATATGCTTTAATTCAAACCTTTTAGGATCCTCCCACCTCCTCCACTGGCTGTTTTTCCAGTGGGAAAAGGAGAAGTGGTAGAAGGCAGTAAATGATGATTGATGAGATTTTCACTACAGAGATGGAAATTGAATAGAAATGCAAAAGTTTTCTTCCTGCTGGTTGCCCCGTCTTCCTACCACACAGCAACCACCTGGGAAGATCTGAATTTACTTAGGGATGGTGAGACTGAGATCATAGGCAACGTGCTGCTGGTAACAGCAGAGCTTCCACTCTCCCAGTGTTGTTTTCCTGTTGTTTTCATCAACAGGAGATGTCATCTAGGGAGGGCACAAGAGCCTAATCAGTTTGGTTCTGCTCCTCCATCTCCCACACCAGCAGTAATAGAAATTCCAGAGGGTACTACATTCCTGCCTGTTGCCTTCAGCATGTGTCTGTTGACCTTCTGCTCATGAATTTGCTATACCTTTTATAAACCTGCTGATCCTATTTGTTTGCACAACCTCCTGTGGCAGTGAGTTCCAGAAGTTCATTCTCCCTCCTGCCCCATATAAAGTCCTTTTTGTCCATTTTGAACCAATCTACCAGACTGATCGATGGCCTCTGACTCTTGAGTGTAGCATCTGATGTGCACCAGGTACACATTCACTTCATGGTTCTGTAGAACTGCCCCTTTCTGCTCCCCCTTCCCCAGGGAAATATCCTCCTTAGGACACCTCATACTGCAGCACTCCCATCTCCTTGATCATGTCAGTTGCTCTGCTCTGGGCTCTAAGCCCACTATGTTCTTACATCCTTAGGTGTCCTGTTGTGATAGGACAAGGGGTGATGATTTAAAACTAGAAGAGGGTTAATTTAGATTAGACATAAGGAAGGAGTTTTTGACAATGAGAGTGGTAAAACACTGGCACAGTTACTCAGAGAGGTTGTGGCTGCCCCATCCCTGGAAACACTCGAGACCAGGTTGCATGGGGCTCTGAGCAACCTAGTCTAGTGGAAGATGTCCCTGCCCATGGCAGAGGGGGTGGACTAGATGACCTTGAAAAGTCCCTTCCAACCCAAACGATCCTATGATTCTATGATCAGAGGCCAGATCTGCACAGATGTGGGTGCACCAAGCTGCTGCACAGCAGGCAAGAGATGCTCTTTTTCTTGTTTTGTGAGACCAAGCCCTTCCTGATGACATCACCACATGTTTCTGGCTTTTTTTTTTTGCTGCACATCAAGGCTACAATTTTGGTGAACCATCGGTGAGGACTCCAGCATCTTTGTCCTGAGCTGTAATAGCCAGTTTATGTTCAGCCTCCTCTGTTTGAGATCACATTTCCCTGCCCATGCCACCTTCTTTATCTACACCGAAAGGATTGACCTTCTATTTTTTCATTTGTGAGTAACTCTGAGAGCTGCAAAGCTCTATGGACTACATCAAATATCCTTTTCCCGGTCTCCTGCGGTGATGGAGAATCATCTGACTTCCATCAAAAGAGTGCAAGTCCAGCAGCAGATTTTTGGTCTGTATTCCTGGGACATTGTACTTCTCCTTCCTGGATCCCCTGTCACAGTGACTTCAAGTCAGCAATAAGCTACCGGGTAGATACAACTCAATAAGGATCTAACTGGAGATAGTTAAAGTATAGTGGTTTCCAACCAGTGCTGCTTTTTTACTCCTTGTACTGGGACCAGATAGAGACAGGGGAGCAGACTGTGCCAGCTCTGTGCTCTCCAGAGACCTTTGCACATGCCCAGGAGGATCCCAGCTATGGATTTATGGAAAGCAATACAGCAAAATGTGCATTGCAGCTGCTCATCCAGAAAGCTTTTATACCTCCCTCAATGGTTGAGCAGCTGAGTGCCTTTATTAATAGTAGAAGTATATTTATCAAAATTCATGGGTCAGCATTGTTAAAGCTCCATAAATCCAATTTGGACAGGCCACCATTATTTATTTTTCCAGGTCATTGCCTCAAACAGAGATACTTTCAGTATATAATCCAGGCTTCTTCCCTGGCCTGCTTGAAACACTGTAGGAAATACACTCTCCAGAGCAGGATCCTCATCTTTTGTGTGATTTCCTGAGGAAGAGCTGTGCTTCAGGACTCATGGGCCACAGAGAAAAAAGCAGACATGGTCAGCACTAACTATCACATGGGCACCAGCAACTATATTCAGGGTGAGTCATAGAATCATTGTAGAATTTTAGGGGTCGGAATGGACCTTACAGATCATCTAGTCCTAACCCTCCCTGCCCTGGGCAGGGACAGCTCCCACCAGAACAGGTTGCTCAAGGCTTCATCCAACCTGGTTTTGAACACTGCCAGGGTTGGGGCAGCCACAGCCTCCCTGGGCAACCTGTGCAAGTGTCTCACCACAATGTCACTGAGCCACTCATGTCCCTGAGTCAGACAGAAGTCCTGGCCCTCAACATGACCATAGTCCTTCAGGCTTCAGCATGGACAGAACCTCACATGGGTTTTTCTGACTCTTGTGATTTTTTGTGGCCACCACAGGAGGAGGCAGATGTCACTGCAGCTCAGTCTTCTGCCTGGCCCCAGGTCATTGTGATCTGCCTGCAGTGCTGCCTGTGGAATTGGAGAAAGCTTTAGCTTCTCCAGCTCCAACTACAGCTCTGCAGCAGAAGGAAGACCCTCCCTGGTCCAAACTCACCCCTTCTGAGGTTGCAAGGCTGCTTAGCTGAAGAGGAAAGGAGCAACCCAGACAGTCACTGATACAATGACAACATTTTAGTGTCCCCATGTGTTTGAAGTAGCTGTCAGTCTGGGGGTGACAAGTCCTACAGCATCCATCACCCCACACAGTTACAGTAAGCACTGGAATGCTTTTCTTGGGAACAGGAGCAAGTCTAAGGGACCTCAGCTGTGAAAAAAGTAGGTATTGTGGATCTGACTCTGCCTTATGTTAGATGAGTTTGATTTATGCTCAGACCTTTGACTTTGAATCTCATATTTTTCTCCTTTAAGAGGAAAATAACTATAAGCAGAAACAGCATTGCAGAAAAGTAATTCATAAGGATTGATTGAAGACAAGATGATACTTTTAAAAGTGGAGTTGAAGGCTAAATTAACATAGAATGAGAACAGAAGGGTTGAGATTTTTTCTTCTTTTAGCAGGAGAGCTCTGAAAATCCAAGGATAGTATCACACAGGGATAAATGGAAATGAACAAGCAGTGAACAAAGAAGAATGGTCTCTTTCCATCCCATGCTTTCTGTGCTGTCTTCAGGAAAATCTAAATCCGATGAGAATGTTGCTAGCTCTGAGCTCATGGGCTGCTCTGACTGGGCTTTCAGTGGTGTCAGAGCTCCTAGAAAATGACTGGCACTTCCCTAGGGGATTACTTTCACATACCTAATGAACTTATCACAAGTGTATCAGGTCAGTGAGAGCAAGAGAAAAGCTTTTGAGCTCCTGTAGGAGAAAGTCTATCTTCAGGGAGTTTGTGGTTGACTGAAAACAGGTCTGAAGTCCTCATCTAAGCTGACCAGTAAGTGAGTGGTGGGATTTTTGTCTAAACAAGTACTCTGAGATTGTCCTCAGGCTGCTTTATTCTGCTGGAGAACACAAACACATCAGAAGGTATCCCAAGGAAATGGCATATAAGTGGGAAGATTCTTGACTCTTTTGAAGTCAACTGGAAAATCAGAGAATGAGTTAACTGTGCCTGTGTAAGCCACATCTCCCACTAGTCCTATGAGCACAGCAGATACATGAGAGTGGAGAAGGCAATCAGACTTTCTAGGAAGGAGGACAAAACCACCCTTCAGACCAAAGGGCTGAGCCTTCCCAGTGATTTCCTTTCTGATCAAGGGTACAGCGGGAGGTCTCCTTATGCCTGAGGCATGTTAATGTTTGTGATTTCAGCTTAAAGTGGTCTTAAATTACCATCTCACTTGGCCTTAGCAGCGCTGAGAAACAACTCCACGAGGCTCCTGTGTCCGCGGGAGCAGCCTGGCGCCAGCACCCCTGGCACCACTGCCCATCCCCAGGGCTCTGTGCCACCCTCCGCGGGGCTCAGGCCAGCGAGGGTCCTGGGGTCACCCCGGGGCCCCCCAGGACGGGCTGTGGGGTGTCCCCACGTCGGTGCTAAAGTTCATAGGGCTCTCTGGGATGTAACGTGAGGTGTCCCGAGGTTGGGGCTCATCCCGGGACTCTGCGGGCTCATCCCGGGGCTCCCCGGGATGCAGTGTGGGGTGTCCCGAGGTGGATGCTCATCCTGGGGCTCCCCGGGATGCAGTGTGGGGTGTCCCGAGGGGGATGCTCAGGTTCCCAGGCTCATCCCGGGGCTCCCCGGGATGCAGTGTGTCCCGAGGTCGGGACTCAGGACGTGCGGACCCGGCAAATCGCAGACGCGTCCCGGTGCCCCGTGGGCAGCCGCGGTCGCTCCCCG
>NW_008688116.1:0-1582 GCF_000695815.1 Acanthisitta chloris
TGGGGACATGGACCACCGAGGCTCCATCACTCCCTGCCGGGTTGGGGACAGCTGGAGAGGAGCTGCTGGCCCTGCTCCGCGCTCCAGGGTGGGCAGAGGGTTTCTGATGTGTGTGCCCGGGATGGCACTGCTGGCTGGGGACACTGTGCCCACCTCGGCCCCCTGGAGCTGTGTCCCCAACTGCGGTGCTGGTGTCACTGCTCCCAGAACAAAATGTCAACCCATGCAAATGAGACTGCGGGAGCAGCTGATTGAAGGGCCCTGCCCCGCCCCGGAGTTGCAATCAAATATGCAAATGGCTCCCGAGGAGGCTAGTGAAGGCTATTAATAGCGGGGATGAGGCTGCGAGAAAGCGTGGCGTTCCCGAGGGAATGAGCCTGGGGCTGAGCTGGCTCTGCTTGTCCCTCTGCACAGCATGTCCCTCTCTGCGATGTTCCAGGCGGGTGACAAGTGGTCCCTGAAGGAAACCCATGGGCACCAGGGATCACTTTGGTCACCATCATCCTTTGCAGGGCAGGTGATGCCCATGTGCTTGTGTTCCTGCCTGGTCTGGAGAGTGTTTCAGTGCTGAAACCCTGTGGGAAGACCACAGGCACTGGAAACACTGGGCTGTTTCCCCCTTGGAGAGTCTCACCTGGAGCCAGGAGGGATGAGGTATCTGCTGGGGAAGCTCAGCCTGAAGCAGGTGTCACTGTGTTGGGGTAGAGAGGGAGGAAGGGGCTCCCTCCAGGCCCCCCACCCTTCCCTGTCTGCCCTTCTGGTTTCCTTCTGTTGCCATCGAGGCAAAGGACATCCCTCTCCTCCCAGCTCCAGTGTGAGCACGAGGTATATTCCCACCACGGCACTGGTGGGGACTGTGCTGTCCCCAGTGTGCAGAGCCCCCTCGGGGGTCTCCATGTGCTTGGTCCCTGCTCCACCCTGTCCCAGGGCTTTGGGGAGGCAGGAACTATCTAACCTTTTGAGAAAATTGCAGAAGTCAGGCTGGAGTCAAGAGTAACTAATTATTTAAAATCTGAAGCTGGAATAATTAGCCCAATTAACAGTCTCAGGTGACGTCTGATTCCATCTGATACCGGCCCAAGGAAGAGGGAAATTAATTAACCCATCAGCCTGACGTTTGTAGGTCACTGCCAGCTCCTCACCAGGTCCGGGGGGAGCAGGGATGGTTCGGGGGGGCTCATCCCTCCTGGCACAAGGGCTCTGAGGCTTCTGGGGGTCTCGTGGCAGAGAGGGGCTGCAGGTGAGCCCAGACACCAGTCAGAAGAGGTGGGTAGGGGGAGAGGGTGCCGTGTTGGGAGGGTGATGGGCAGGAGGATGAGCTCGGTGTCCCCCAGGAACGCTCGCAGCCAGGTTCGTTACCGAGGAGGCAGCTGTGGGCCTTTAAGGTTGCTGTGGAAACCGTGCTGCTCCTCCTGCTTTCCAGGCAGGTTTCCCCCCCTCCCCAATCCTTGCAGGAGGGAGACCCTCTCCCCTGCCCACCTGGGACCCCACAGCCCCCCGTGCCTGGGATGGGACGTGGTGCGGGCACATCTGTACGCTCTCAGGTGGGTGGTTTGGGTGTGCAGCCCCTTCCAGCACAGCT
>NW_008688117.1:0-12189 GCF_000695815.1 Acanthisitta chloris
GTAATTATTATTATATTTAATTTTCTTTCAATTATTAACCTGTTCTTACCTCAACAGGTTTTACCTGTTTCTGATTCTCTTACCCATCATACTGGTGGGTAAGGGCAGGGTTGTGCTCAGTTGCCAGCTGGGGTTAAACCACGATGTGCCAGAACAAGCAGCACTGGTTAGTAAGTCCTCATCACACCTCCTGGATTATTCTTGATCAGTAACTGCATCCTGGTTCTCTAGGCATACCTTTGGTGCCTTTCTAAGTTCACAGTAGTTGTCATATTTAGGCTTTTTTCATCATATCCTGCCTCTGAGAGCTATTAGACATCATCCCAATTTATTAAATTATGCTTTTGCCTCCTTCTCTGAAAACAGTCTGTCCTTTGTCCGCATAAACTAGGTACCTTGGAAAGCTGCATGTTTATGTTCTGAGACTGTGATGACCTGCTGTTCTGCACCAAGGTCTGGGGCTGTGGTGAGGTCAGAGATATGGTGCAGAACTCTTTCTGCAGCTTGATAAGGTTGCATGGACACCTCATAGCGACCTTCCAGTATCTGAAGGGAGCCTACAGGGAAGCTGGAGAGGGACCCTTTGTTAGGAACTGCAGTGATAGGACAAGGATCAGTGGGTATAAATTGAAAGAAGAGCAATTTGGATTAGATATTAGGAAGAAATTTTTTACTGTGAGGGTGGTAAAACACTGGTACATGCTGCCCAGGGGGGTTGTGGATACCCCAACACTGGCAGTGTTCAAAGCTAGGTTGGATAAGACCTTGAGCAACCTGGTCTAGTGGGGAGGTGTCCCTGCCCATGGCAGGGAGGATTGGGACTAGACGATCTTCATGGTCCATTCAAACCCCATAACATTCTATCATTCTATGATTCTATGATAAGAAAGACCTGACAAGAAATGACTTAATAAAGCATCTGTTTTAGGAAGATAAAATAAATAAGACAGAATAAAAAGAGGAATATAGGCAGTGAGTAAACCTTTTGTCCCTTCAGATGCTGAGCAGCACACATGCACGCAGTATCAGATGGACCCTGGATGGATTTTACCACAGTATGCTATGCAGAAACCATCTTTTTGGTCCTTTGAGATACTAAATAATTTTCTTACAAGAAAGCAGCTCTACTCCTAAAGGTTGTTGAGTTGAGAACTTCTGGCTGCACTGTTGGACATGGGCAAGGATGCACAGGTGGTGCAGTGGCTTGTGCTGAGTAGGAGCTGCCTGTGGGCTCTCCTGCTGCAACCAGCTGCTAAGGTGACCCTGCAGTCATGGGACACACACAACACAGCACAGCCTGAAGGCCACACTGGACGTGCAGCACAGCACAGCACAGGCCTGTGTCTGCTCATGTGAGCTGCAATATGGATCACCAGCTCCTCCACCTACAGCACGTGGTATCCCAGCCAGAATCAATACACCCACTGAGCTAGGTGTTACCAGCATGTGTGGTTTGTTTTTCCCCTCTGCATTCACTCTTCCATTCACACTTGATTCATATCAGCCCCAATGTTTCTGTTTCTCTGCAATACTGTGTTCTCAGCAATACTCTGCTGCTCCAGGAAGTACAGTGGGAAATTCTGCTCCTTTCAGTCAGTGCTTTTCTTCCCTTTGACTCTAAAAAGGTATGAGATAATGAGTTTAGCTTCTGAAAGGTTTTCCTTGAAAAAAATACCTATTTGTGAAACTAGATCCTCTAAATTAAACCCCACCAAAATACAAAAAACAGAGCTGCATCAATCAGTGTACCCATCTTTCCCTCTTGCCATCAGAGGAAGCACAAAACTGGGTTATCAGACTGGTGGCCATGAGACACAGTGCTCTAATTTATTATACGAATTACCATTCTGGACATGAACTGACAGAAGTGTTCTGAGACAGTCATTATGTAACCTGATTTTTTTTATGAAGAATGCCAGGGTGAGATTGAGTGGTTTTGTTGCTGACTTATTTTGTTGGGAAAAAACAGTCCGTGTTGAACACTCTAAAACTGTGCCAAACATTTTTCACAGAGATTTCTCTCTATAATGCACGATACTTTTTTTTCTTTTTAATCCTTGTATTTCATTTTGGTTTTTTGCTTGGCACTTTTCTGCTTTACCCAACAGGTAGAGAAATAGTGCTTTTAAAAGATATTTTCTATTTGTACTTAATAAACCAAATTAACATTATTTTAAGCCAATTATTTCTGAATCATCGGCTTACAGGGCAATGGAACAATCCACAGGCAGAGCTTTTGAAACTGAGCTATAGAGCTCAGTTGAGATGGTAGCTGCTAAATCACAGCTTTGAGTACATTGCACTCAACTGCCCTAAGGACTTTGGTGTCCTTAGAGACCTGAAGAAGTTGCCCCTCTGATTCCAGTTATTTTCACATCTCTCTGCTTTATGAGACAAATTAATTTTTCTGGCTCACATTATAAGTTCTTCTGCTGTAACAAAAAAGTGTGGGAACACATTAAACATATTTCCAATGTCGAACCCTTTTTTGTCTGATAATTTAGTACTAATGGGGTTTTTTAATGATGTTTGGGGGTTTTTATCCCTTCTAGCACATCAAGAATTTTCCCTCTGCATCTCTGTGATGCAATCAGAGTACTAGCTAGCATTCTTATCCTAAATGGGATATACAACATAAAATTGCAAAGCTGAAAAATATGTCATATTTGCTCTGGGTAACTCATCTGACGTGATTTTAGTGATCATTTAACCATGAGCTTTTAAATGCAAACTGAGACTATTCTAGAAAAAGCCTGATCCAATGCTGAGGTCAGGTAATGCAAACAGTGTAGCTTTATTGTTTGTCAGACATGAGTTTTATGGCTGCTCCATGTGCACACACACATAAAAGGAAGAGAAAAAAAAAAAGAAAGAAGAGAAAGCAAGGACATAGTAAATCTCAAGATCTGAGGCTTTGAATGTCCTCTAGCAATTCATGCTTGATTAAACCCAATTCTAATGCCTGATTTCTTTTCTTCCTTATCTGCTCTTGTTCATTGCAGGAGTTTTACTCTCCTAGAGCAGAAGTAGCAGAGCATGTTGCCCTATCTCAGGTATTGCCATTTGTCATCTGGCATAAAAGAACCTACCTGTAGCAGTACTTTGTGGACATGAGAGTATGAAATTGCCTGTTTGAGATGTGGACAAATACTCCACTTGGACATCCTGTTACAGTGGTGATAAAAGTACAAGAAGTCTAATCTAAACACCTGAATACAAGGATACCTTGATCCGCTTCAGAATCTGACAGAGAATATGTCTGTGCCTTCTAGTGTGGAAAGAACAGTCTCCACCTCCATTGGGTAGCACAAAGCATTCTTGTATTAGCTCTAATTATTGACCAGAAAATATTCTGAATTTAGTCTAGTTGACTGCTTCACATTTTGTAGTTGCTTGGCTTTTGTTTGCAATAAATGAAGACCTAAATTCAGAGTGGAACTCAGCTATTTAAGTACTTATACGGAATAAGCACTAAGTGACCAAATATGGCATTAGACCTAAATCAAACTACAGCACACAATATGAGAAGCTTTATTGTATTTGACCCTTCGCTTCATGTTGAACCACATGCTTCCTAAGCAGTACAGAATGTTTGATGTGGTTTGGTTTGGTTTGGCTTTAATATGACTTTCTATGTCTTTTTTTTTTTTTTTTAGTAGCAGTACGTGAGAAAGCAAGGGATGGCAAATTAAATGCTAACTCATTTTATGTTAATGGTAAAGCTCTAAAATTTAGTGGGGCTAGAATTATAGAAAGTCCACATGCGGTGCCAGTGTATGCTTATGCAGATGGGATGAGCTCTGATAAAGCTCTGTTTGTCTTAAGACCAATAGAAAAAAGAAAGTATCATGACTAAGTCTGCTGGATAGGCTGATATTATTGTCTCTAGCCAAGAGAAAAAGATGACATGTGGTAGCTGCTTGGATAACAATCACTTGGTTTTAACACAAATCTACAACTCTTATCACTTCATTTCCTAATCAATGAACACTTGTTAGCAGTAGTCTGTTACAGAATGTCACAGTAAGAGAATTCTTACTTTTACACAAAAAAAATAGTTGTAGAAGTTAGTGCCAGGGGCAATCAGCGACATTTGAGATGAACAAATGGATGACTTTAAGCAATGTTTCCTATGTTTTCATATCTGCTGACACAAAGTAATTTAAGCTAAACTGAAAAAAAAAAATGTGCCCAGCTTATCATATTCTAGCAGCTAATTGCTGCGAGTACCTTTTCAGGTAGCTTCTTCTATTCCGCGGGCAGCCTTAGTAAAGTTTTCAGCTTTCATTCTAACTTCTCCACCTCCCCCTGAAACATTTGAGAATGTAGGTCACCAGAGGCAAAACAGTGCTGAAAAGGCCTTTGCACTCAGGAAACAGCTTGGCATGGCCATTTCCATATAAATGCCACTAAGTTTTGTGTACTGTCTTAACTGCAATGCTGAATCTTATGTATTAGATTTCACTGACACTTACCCTCTCTGCAGTTCTGAGATTCACTTCCCGGCCATTACCCTTCCTGTCAAAAAGAGAACTGTGACTTATATCTCCTGAGAGTATTTTAGGGCTCTGAATAAATGTTGAACTAAGAAAGGTAGAGTGAAATTGGGAGTATATGTGATAGATAAACTATCAATAAGGAACAACAAAATGTTTTTCAATGGTTAACTGAGGGAGATTTGAAAGCAGAGAATTAATAAAGCTCCAGCAATTACTTTAGTCTTTGTCCTTTGTATGAAATGATATAGAATATAGATATTTAGAAGAGGTTAAATGCTGTCGGCTTTTGAATGTGCCATCTTTAACTACAAAGTCACTTCTCATAGATCTAAGATATTCAGTGAATGAAGGACCTGCCTCTTGTCATAACCTTCACATTACTGAATGCCTCCCTAATAAAGACCTTTTCTCATTTGAAGCAATGACTTTGTGCTACACTATTTGTATGTTGCTCAGATATCTTCCTGCAAAATGGATTATCCCAAATTTATGTTGGATACAGATGCAAATGGATGCAGAGGGAAATTGAGCATGTTGATAGCTGCTCCATACCTGTACAAAATACACTACTAAAATCCACGTTTCTTAAATCTTGATCCAAAGTATTGGATGTGCTGCAAAGTTTTTCCTTTTCTAGAGCTGTTCTGCATTGTCCTACTTTTTGGTCCTTTTCACCTTTTGGTAGGGTGTTGGGGAAGAGAATATACTAGAGGTTGGAACAGCATATCACCTGAAAGAAAGAGCATGTGATGAGTTACTCCCAAAATGGGTTTGTGTGCAACAGAGAAGAGTGAGTGCAAAAGGCTATTTTTAACTTCATAGTTTCTGAAGCTCTATGTGCTCTGATTGAAGATTAACTTTTCATTATCATTTTTGATGGGATGTTTAGCAAATAAAACTAAATGAGAAGTTTATGATAGATTGCAGGACCATGGTCTGTACTGTTAGAATGATCAAGTTATTTCATTAATACATGTGCACATCTCCTGAAGTCTGGCTTCCATTTCTGCATGATTTTATTATTAATTTATATTTCAGTAAAATTGATGAGCAGTCCTGATTCCATAAATATAATTGGATTAGTTTCTATACAAAGCTACAGGACTGCATATTGCAAAATACAAAATGTCCTAAGTCCAACTTTGTGTGCATGAGAATAGCCTTTTATGCTTGGCAGCCTATTTGAAATTCTGCCACATTGTCTATGCAATTAAATATTCCTTGCATGTCTATATATTAAAAAATGTATTTGTACTGCTAGTGTGGGTCTGGCAAGGAGCTAGTTTTGCCCTCCTGTAAATGACTGAGACTATACATGCAGCTGTACATGAATTGACTATGCGTAATGAACATAGTGTGACATAGTGACAAAATGTATGTTGCACAAATATATGCAAACAACAATATATTTATGGCTATTTGTGTAACTCGGAAAATTGTACTTCATTTTCACAAGATGTAAGACTGGAATAGGCTTGCTTGATTTTTAATTTCTGTAACTAATCCATGAAGTGGTTCAAACAAAGCAAAAACTGAACAACATCAACTTTTCTAAATGAAGTGGCATTTAAAAATTATTCCATCATTTTGATGGAAATTTCAAACAAATTAATACTCTCTGATTCACACAAATTTTCTGGTTAAAAGTTACCATGTTTGAAAATTACAAGCGAAATCAAGTCACCTTTTATATAGTAATGTGATCTTGGTGATGCATTTTCCTTCCTAGGCCTGATGGCTTGAGAAATCCTTTTATTTACTCTTTAATAGTTCTGGCTCAAGACAGGATGTATCTGTTGATTCACTGAGCACCCAGTGTTTATTTAATCTATCATTTTTTAAGTATTGCATCTCATCTCTTTCAATATAGGGACTGATGTTGGTCACAAAGTTTGCCAACTCCGGGGGGAACTGGCTTAACGTATTAGGAAAGGAGCTGCCTAAGCAGGAAAGAATTCTCTGTCTTAAAGAGAACCAGGGAAGGATGGAAGAAAGAGAAGAAAAAAACCAATAAAATAATCAAACATTTGAACAGAATTCATATGAGGATAAACATCATAGAAACAGCAGGGATGGACAGTAAGTATAGCAGCTTGAAAAGAGGCTGTGTCAACTGCAGGAAACAGATCTGCATTCCTCCCAGAAGACTTTGTCTTGAAGCAAAACAAGAAATGGCATATTAGCTGATGGAGATAATGAAGTGGGGAAATATGTACAGTTTTATTTTTAATAGATCTATGTACTTCTCATGGTGTTAATTAAAATTAGTAATATTCTGGAACTCAAAATGAAATCTGCTTGTGTTTTTCTTACTGTGTAGGTCTGGAAAGGAAAACTATAGACCCAGTTTTCTACTCTGTTGCCTGCCACAAGTTCAGAGGCAAGAAAGTTCATCCTTAAACCGCAGCTTGCAGGAATTTTGCATTCCAAAAGTCCCAGTGAGACCCCGGGTATGGACAGTGACTGCACTCTGCTCCATTCCTGGGTTCTAAGGATATGTACTCCTACTGTAATGGCTTGGGAGGGTTTAACAAGAGTGTGTCAGAGACAATGTTCCTACTGTAATGGCTTGGGAGTGTTTAACAAGAGTGTGTCAGAGACAATGACATTTGATCAGTCATATTTTCAAATGTCTATTTAGAAGAGCAAAAGAGCATTTAAAATGCTAGGTCACACTGAAAAATCTTCAGGTCAGGTCTCATGGGAACTAACACCATGGCATGTGCCTAGAAGAAAAGCCTAAAACATAGCTGTGCTACCTAACCTCTTGGGGAAATGCAGCTAATCTTAGGATAAGATAGCGGCATCTCAAGGTCATGGTCAATGTGAAAGAACAGACTTCCAGAGGAGATTGAGCTAATCAAGGGTTGGACTACTCTCTGGATTTTCTGTGAGGCCCTGTTCTGTGGCAGAGCACTACTGTCTCATCAGTGTAAAACTGAAGAGATTCTTTTCTGGAGTGAGAAAAATAATTCTTTGTACAAAAATGAGAGAGAGCTTCGGGGAACTCTGAGGAATTAATTGTAGCTGTGTAATTGTATTGTATAAAATAAGTGTACTGAATGCTGCAGAAATCCACAACATGGATGCATAGGTTCAGATCATTTTGGTTTTTGAAAAAATGTCCAAGGTGCACTTAGGACCTGATGATAGCATTCTTGAGCTAAAAACTAAAATAAATGTAGACAAAGAAGAACTGCCAAATTTGCTTTAAAATATGGAAGAAGTTAATTTCCATACAAGATTAAGATGAATCTAAAGTCACATTACTTTCTTAAGGTAGTGTGATAATATGGCAGGTTGACCCTGGCTAGCTGCCAGGTGCCCAGAAAGCCATCCTCTCACTCCCCTCCCTCAACAGGAGATGTGAAGAAAGGTTCATGGGTCAAGACAAGGACAAGGATATGACTCAGTAATTACCATCATGGGCAAAACAGACTCAATTCAGGGAAATTAACTTAATTTATTGTCAATCAAAAGGACAGAGTAGGCTAACAAGAAATAAAACCAAATCTTAAAACACATTCCCCCCACCAGGCCTTTCTTCCCAGGCTCAGCTTCACTCTTGACTTCTCTATCTCCTCCTCCTGAGCAGCACAAGGGGATGGGGAATAGGGGTTCATAATGCTTTGTCTCTGCCACTCCTTCCTCCTCATACTCTTCCCCCATCATGGGATCCCTCCATTGGGAGAAAATCTTTCAGAAACTTACACAACACAGGTCCTTCCCATGGACTGCAGTTCTTTGTGAATTGCTTCAGTGTGAAGTCCTTCACAAACAGACTGCTCCAATGTGCATCTCCAGATGGGATCACAGGTCCTGCCAGAAAACCTGCTTCATCATGGGCTCCTCTTCATGGGCTCACAGGTCCTGGCTCCAGCATGGGCTTTTTCTTCATAGGTTCACAGTTTCCTTCAGGGAGAAGCCATCTGCTCTGACATGAGGTCCTCCACAGACTACAGGGTGGATATCTGCTCCATGGGCTGCAAGGACACAGCCTGCCTCACCACAGTCTTCACCATGGGCTGCAGGGGAATCTCTGCTCTGGTGCCTGGAGCACCTCTTCCCCTTCCTTCTTCAATAACCATGGGGTCTGAATAGTTGTCTGCCCTGTCCTCTCTCTCGATCTGTAGTTGTTGTGCAGTACTTTTTCCCTCTTCTTAAATACGGTATCCCAGTGTGCTACCACCAGGCTCAGCTCAGCTAACAGCAGGTCAGTCTTGGAGTCAGCTTGAGCTGACTCTTTCTGACACTGGGGCAGCTTCTGGCATCTCCTCACAGAAGCCACCCCTGTAACTGCTAAAACCTTGCCATGTAAACCACATACAGATAACCTGAAAATGGGCTTTGTGATTTTATACTACGCTTCAATAAAAACTCATTTGAGAGGTGTAAAAGATAAGGATCTTGAACAACAAACACCAGTTGAAGAATGAAATAAAGGAACTAACATTTTTTGTCATTCCTACCCTGGCCACTGGAGAGTGATGTACCTGGCAGACTGTAAACTTAAGGATGGAATGGAAGCCAGTGAGGATTAGGTTGGTAGCACATACTTGCCCTGAGGTATCATTGATTTATTTTTGTGACTCATTTGTCTTTACCAAAACTGTATGATGCCACATGTTCAATAGTTTGAATTCAGGACTAGGAATTAAATTAATAAATAAAGTTAAATTAAATAGCTAAATTAAACCCCTAAAAGACTCTCCATTTGAGGACAGGGGGTCTTCAAAGTGTGACCAGGAATTGAGTGTTGTTAGGTTATTTGATAAAAAGCTCATCTCCACACACTAAATGTAGTACAGAACAACAATATCAAGCAGGGGAATGTTCATCCTTATGGGAAACTCAGAAAAAAAAGGATTCCTTGCCTCAGTGTCTCTCAGGACTGTCACAAAAGAGAACTGACACTCATCATCTAGGTCTGAAACACACCAGATGAGCCTGGAAAGGCTCTCCAGATAAACTTGTGGGCTGAAGTGTCTAGAGGGTATAAGATACACTATGGGATGCAGGGGAAATTAGAATAGAATAGAATAGAATAGAATAGAATAGAATAGAATAGAATAGAATAGAATAGAATAGAATAGAATAGAAACAATGATAATCAAATCCAACTGCCTGATCACTACAGGGCTGATCAAAAGTTAAAGCATGGTATTAAGGTCATTGTACAAATGCCTCAAACACTGACAGGCACAGGGCAACAACAACTTCTACAGGAGGCCTGTTCCAGGGTTTCTTTACCCCTTGGTAAAGAAATATTTCTAGATATCAAGTCTGAACCTCTCCTGACATTCAGGGAATCTTGGGATTGCACAGGACTTCATATGGCACGTTTAGAGGACAAGCCAAAGGCAGAGAAAGGGAGAGCTCCCATTGGCTTGTAAAGAAACAAGTGTGGGTACATCGAGGGCTAAAAGGACAAATGGGGTTGCTCATGTGTATCAGGTGGGTGGTCAGTATGCTTGTCTGGCCATGCCTTGCACCTGGTCATCACCTGCTGTCTTGCCTTCTTCTTAAATTCCATTTCTAACTATTTTACTGAATGAGAGGATTCTGTTCTGTGTGAACGTGTATGGACATTAAGTATCAGCAACTGAAGTTAGACCAGGGATTACAAGGCCTGCATACCAGCAGTGCCATCAGGTGCAGAGACTGGAGTGAGTAAAAACAAGTGCCAACAACTGCACTGCAGATCAGGGGTCACACTGTGTTTGTGGTGAGAGAAATTGGACCAAATGAGAGCACAAATATCAAGCCAAACTAGGCAGTAACACAATTGGAGAAACTGGTTTCCAAAGAGACCAGGAAGTCTATGCCAGCTGATGGAGAGGATGTAAGATCTGAAGATCAGCTGAGAGACTGCATGTGTGTAAGGCAGCTGGGGAGAACAACGATCCAGGCTGGAAGGATGGCCTAAAATACTAGGAGGTGTGTGCCCAGGAGAGATCCACAGTATGCATGTTTATGAGTTGCTGTGTGCAAGGAAATCTGTACCAGCAGCTAGCATGGGACTGCATGGTCTGGGGAGTAGTGTGTCCAGATGTCAGATGTTAGGGACACCTGGGATGCATGGCCAGTTACTGGATGGTCTACATGTGTAAGCCAAGCTACTGAGAGAGCCATAATACATGCGAGTGAGGAGGTCTGTAGCAGCAACTGAAGTAGGGTTGCAGGCCTTGGGGTTTCCTACGTCTAGGGTACAGCAGCAGGGAACATCAGGGATCCAGGTATCAGCAGATCCACAGTGTCTGTGAGTGAGGTCTGTAAGAGCAGCTAGAGTGGGATTGCAAGTCTTGGGAGCTCATATGTCCAGGGTTAAGCAGCAGGGGAGATTGTGGATCTAGGGACAGACTGAGTATCTAAACTCAGCTACTGGAGGAATGCACATTATACATACGCATATATTTCTTACAATGGACTTTCATCCTGATTAGCCAAAGGCAATTGGTACTGTTTGTGTTTGTGTGAGGGCTGAGTGTTTCTGGCTATACTGATCTGTGTAGCTGTCCATGTGTGTATATGCATGTATGTATTGCAGGAGTGTGTTTGCATGGATGTGCCTACAGGGAATATATGTTTAGTCTCAATACTGAATACCAATACAGGCTGGGGAATGAAGGGGTTGAGAGCAGCCCTGTGGAGGAGTATTTTGGTTTGTGCTCTTATGCAAGATTACAAGTGCATTTGCCCTACTCTACCACAAAACCTTCATCAACAGTACAGCCAAACTCAACCCTAACACTATGATACCCTGGATCATTTTAATAAGCATCTTAAGTTACTGAAATCAGAGTTTACAAGCTAGTTTTATAATAGTTTGCTTCTTGAGTCAAGTATATGCTTCTTGAGTCAAGTATATGCATATGGCCAATTAAAAAGTTAGCCATGTATCTCTCCTGCGTTTGAAAAATTGAGACTCCACTGCACATTTAACATTTTGCTTTCCTCCCTGACCTCTGCAGGTACATTGTTTTGAATTCATCCCAGCACAGCAGCTATCAAGCTACAGTCCACCAAGCCCTGCAGGGCCATAAATTCATGAATGAAGATGCACAATGGTTTGTTAGATTTTTGCTGACTCCTGAACTGTCTCTGTGCTCTAGGATTTTGGAAGGGATTGCTCCAGCCTGGTGACTGTGCCTCTCTGCTGTGCCAGCATCAGGCAGCTCCCAAACAAACTGCAAGCTGAGGGAAGGTGAGCTTTTACAGAATGCCCACTGCACTACATAATACATCATTTTTATTTATGCCAGCTTAAAGCACAGCCATGCGGTGATCTGGACCCAAATCTGCCAGAGCCTGGCAGGACACAGAGGACATTGCCATCCTTCGGTCTCTGCCCTGCCCTCGGGAAGGGAGCACAGGATGCATCTAGCAGTAGGACAAGAGGGTACAGACTCAAGCTCTGCCAGGGGAAGTTTAGGTTGGATATTAGGAAGAGATTTTTTACGGAAAGAATCATCAGGCATTGGAATGGGCTGCCTGGGGAGGTGGTGGATTCACCATCCCTGGAGGTTTTCAAGCTGAGACTGGATGTGGCCATGGTCTAGTAACCACGGTAGGGTTGGACTCGATGATCTTGGAGGTCTCTTCCAACCAGCTTGATTCTATGATTCTATGCTCCAGGTCCCAGTCTCGTCTCCCTCGCCAGCCGTGGCGGGGGGTTCTCCGCCTCGCGCCC
>NW_008688118.1:0-1852 GCF_000695815.1 Acanthisitta chloris
CAAGGATGTTGTGGGTGCCCCAAGGAGCCTCCTGCCATGTGCAGCAGATCCTGGATTGAGCCTTCAGGTCCTGGGTTGGTTCCTCAGGGGCACAGAATGGGGTTTCTTGCCCCAGGAGCTCAGTTGATCCCTACAGAGACACCCTGAGGAGCTCAAGGTGGGGAGAAGTTCTCCCCCCAGAACCCACCAGCAGCCCCAAGGTTGTCCTGCCGTGTCCCCAAGGAGCAGAGCAGCCCCAGCTCAGCCTCATTCCAGCACTTGGGTCCCTCTGGATGTCACCGTGGGGGGATATTGCCACTCTCGTCTGGTCGCTCTGGGTGGATTTGCATGACAAAAGGCTCATTCTTGCGAACTTGGGTGACCTCCCGACCTCGGCAGCTCCGGGAGTGAATGGCTTTAGTCTGCCACCACCATCATGTCACTGTGATTAGTGCGTGAAGAAACTCTCAATCTCAGGCTGGGGGAGGCAGGGATGGAGGGAGATGGGATGGAGATCAGCCCTGGATGTGGAGAGAGCACCAGGGATGGGGTGACAGGGCCAGGGAGGGGCACCAGGACTAGGATGGGGCATCAGGACCAGGGACAGGGCACCAGGATCAGGACAGCACCCAGGGATGGGGTACCAGGATGAGGGATAGGGCACCAGGATCTCAGGGATGGCAGGGCCAGGATGGGGCACCAGGACTAGGATGGGGCATCAGGACCAGGGACAGGGCACCAGGATCAGGACAGCACCCAGGGATGGGGTACCAGGATCAGGGATGGGGTGACAGGGCCAGGATGGGGCACCAGGACTAGGATGGGGCATCAGGACCAGGGACAGGGCACCAGGATCAGGACAGCACCCAGGGATGGGGTACCAGGATCAGGGATGGGGTGACAGGGCCAGGATGGGGCACCAGGACTAGGACAGGGCACCAGGATCAGGACAGCACCCAGGGATGGGGTACCAGGATCAGGGATGGGGTGACAGGGCCAGGATGGGGCACCAGGACTAGGATGGGGCATCAGGACCAGGGACAGGGCACCAGGATCAGGACAGCACCCAGGGATGGGGTACCAGGATCAGGGATGGGGTGACAGGGCCAGGATGGGGCACCAGGACTAGGATGGGGCATCAGGACCAGGGACAGGGCACCAGGATCAGGACAGCACCCAGGGATGGGGTACCAGGATCAGGGATGGGGTGACAGGGCCAGGATGGGGCACCAGGACTAGGATGGGGCATCAGGACCAGGGACAGGGCACCAGGATCAGGACAGCACCCAGGGATGGGGTACCAGGATCAGGGATGGGGTGACAGGGCCAGGATGGGGCACCAGGACTAGGATGGGGCATCAGGACCAGGGACAGGGCACCAGGATCAGGACAGCACCCAGGGATGGGGTACCAGGATCAGGGATGGGGTGACAGGGCCAGGATGGGGCACCAGGACTAGGATGGGGCATCAGGACCAGGGACAGGGCACCAGGATCAGGACAGCACCCAGGGATGGGGTACCAGGATCAGGGATGGGGTGACAGGGCCAGGATGGGGCACCAGGACTAGGATGGGGCATCAGGACCAGGATGAGGCATCAGGACCAGGGTGGGGCACCAGGACTAGGGATGGGGTATCAGTACCAGGATCAGGACAGCACCAGGGATAGGGCATCAGGGTCAGGGATGGGGTATCAGGACCAGGATGGGGTATCAGGACCAGGGATGGGGCACCAGGATCAGGACAGCACCCAGGGATGGGGTACCAGGATGAGGGATAGGGCACCAGGATCAGGACAGCACCCAGGGATGGGGCACCAGGATCAGGGATGGAGCACCAGAATCAGGGATGGGGTACCAGGATCAGGACAGCA
>NW_008688118.1:2218-2753 GCF_000695815.1 Acanthisitta chloris
TGTGTTCTTGGTTCTTTCCCAATCCACTGTGGATTGGAAGAGCCACAGGAAATCCAATGTGGATTGGAAGAACTATAGGAGATCCAATGTGGATTGGAAGACTCACAGGGAAGCAACTCAGGTCTCAGTATCCTCACTCAGGACCTCTGGGAGCATCCTCAGTGCCAGGAAGATCCAAACATTGGATTGAGCACTGGTGACTCCTTTCTTTTTTCCCAGTCCAATGTGGATTGGAAGAGCCACAGGAGATCAACTCAGGACCCTCTGGGAACATCCTCAGTACCAGGAGCCTAAAACACAGAGCACTGGTGTCTCCTTGGTTCTTTCCCAATCTAATGTGGATTGGAAGAGCCACAGGAGATCCAATGTGGATGAAGAGCCACAGGAGATCAATTTAGGAGCATCCTCAGTGCCAGGATCCAAAAACACAGAGCACTGGTGTCTCCTTGGTTTTTACCCAATCCAATGTGGATTGGAAGAGCCACAGAAATCCCAATGTGGATTGGAAGAGCCACAGAAAACCCAATGTGGATTA
>NW_008688118.1:3628-4148 GCF_000695815.1 Acanthisitta chloris
TCATCTTCAGTGCCAGGAGCCTAAAACACAGAGCACTGGTGTCTCCCTATTCCTTCCCAGGGGCTGGGGGAGACTTCCAGCACCAGGGGAAGATCCTGCCTGGTTTATTCCAAGGCCCTGAGCCACAGGAGGAGGTTTGGGGTGGCAGGATCCGAAGGAAGGCAGAGTTAAGCCAAGCCCCGAGGCAAAGCAGAGCTGTCAATCCACCCTCGAGCTCTGAAAAGCTTCATTAACCCTCCCCCCCCCAAAAAAAAAAAAACCCACCCAAAAAACCTCCCACAAAACAAACAAAGGAGAAAAGAGAACTCCTGGCCATGAGCTGAGAGGAGGAGAACGAGGGGAGCTGGGGAGGGGAGGGGGGAAAAGGAGTTAAAATTCCGACAGAGAAGTTGCAGCTGAACTATAGAGTCTAGACAAGCATTCACAGCTCTGGGTGGTGATTGTTCGAGAGCTTCGATTGTCTTAATTAACCATTTGAGCTGCGCTGGAGGCAGAGAAACCTTTTCTTCTCCCTTTCCAC
>NW_008688118.1:4298-4920 GCF_000695815.1 Acanthisitta chloris
AAGTCTCTTTTCTCCTGTAGTATTTCAGGTAGGGGGGAAAAAAAAGAGATGCAAATCCCGGTGGTGAATGGGAATAAATGAGTTGGTTCTTTGAGGGCTCCTAATGTGCCTCGTCAAGCAATGATTGCAATGCAAATGTTGGGGGGAGGTTGGATGTGTTTCCTGGGTTGGTTTGAGGAGGCTCAACAAGTCACTGCTTTGTCTCCCGGAGTTATTTTGGGGGGGGAGATTTTTGGGGGGGAATCCAGAGATTTCTGCCAGCTGATAACCCCTGGGAACGGCAGCAGAACTGGCTCCGGAGGGTTAAGCTAAATGGGAATTAAATAGAAGGTCAAGTTCTCCTCTCATGACCCCAGAAGGACATTCCTGTCCCTCTCTGAATCCTCACGAGTCCTTCAGCCTCTCCTCACCCATCCCACATTCCCTTCTTGCTTCTTCCATCCCATTTTGACTGGTTTACTGGGTGTAATGGGAACAGCCCAACAGCAAAGCAGGTGGTTACCCTTAAATAGAGGGTCAAACTCTCCTCTCATGACCCCAGAAGGACATTCCTGTCCCTCTCTGAATCCTCACGAGTCCTTTTCTATCCCATTTCGACTGGTTTACTGGGTTTAATGGGAAG
>NW_008688119.1:0-2033 GCF_000695815.1 Acanthisitta chloris
TGTGCCTCTGCACAATGCTGGGTGCTTCACAGTGACCCGAGTACCTGGTGGGGCCTCAGGGGAAGCAGCATGTGGGGTGGGAGTGGAGCTCCGCGGAAGCTCTGCTGTGAGTCACGAGATGGGACTGCTCCAGGCTGACCCCGCACAGCTGTGCCTGCTCACCAAGCCCAACCCATGGCCCCATGCCCTTGCTGATACCCCTGAGCCCCTCCGGCAGCAATCCCCCCTCTCTGCCTGCTGCTCATGGCTGCGTTTGGATGAATCCCCCTGCTTTGTGTGTCTGGGATCATGTTCTGCCCCCACTGTGTCTGTGGCTGCTGCCCTTCCCTGCCTTATCATGTTTTTGTACAGAGCCTGGGTACAATAAACTGCTCAAATATTTGCAGAGATGTCCGTGTACTACCAAAGCAGTCAGCTCCTCTTGTTTGGCTGGGGGGTGGAATCCAGTGTTGCCGTGACTTCCCAAGGGAGCACTGACTCCTCACACCACCACAGCTCCACTGCAGTGGGGCCAGGCAGGAGGCACAGGATGGGACGCTGGGGGTTTGCTGCGGGGCCAAACGTGGCCCAAGAGTGGCCATGGCACCATGTGACAGAACAGCAAAGCCTTTGGGGTGGCACCCCAGAGGGCAGGGAGCTCCAGCACCCCAGGGCGCGAGGCAGCCACCCATCTTTTTGGCTGCAGGGCGGCAGAGGCTGCGCTGGTGGCTGCCCTGGGGACCTTGTGCATGGATGGCACTGTTTGATGTCACCTCACAGTCCTGCAAATCTTTAGTGCAAGCAGTGCCCTTGGCAATGCCCCCAGCCCACCTGTGCCTGTGAGGTGGTTTCAAGCGGCTGTGCCCTTCTTTTTCTCTGCAGCACTGCCTGTCCCCCTCTGTGCCAGCCCAGCACCAGGCACCGCTTTGCCCCAGTGTGGCTTGGGCTGGGCTGGGACAGCAGGACCCCGAAGCCACATGGCACCGAGGAGGACAGTGCCTGCCTTGTTGCTGTCCCCTCGAGACAGGCGGTGGTGGCTGGAGGCACAGTCCCTGCTCCAGTCGGGCTCTTCTCCTCCCTCCTGGGCGGGGAGAGCGGACAGGACATAAAAGGGAGACCAGGGCCAGCTGGACGTTGTCGAAAGCTGCTGGGGCCAGGAGCGAGGGAGGACAGCAGTGAGAAGTGCGGTATTGAGGGCTCATTCTCGCGGGGGAGAGGGCTGGGGATTGGGGTACATCCATCCTGAGCAGACCCTGCTCCCCGGATCATCCCCCTCAGCCCCATGTCCCATATCCCTTGCCCATTAAATGTGCTGGGTGCTGGAGGGATGGGGCATATCTCGGGCAGGCTGGGTTAGGGGGCTGTGAGAGGAAAGGGCTTCATGCAGATGTTGGGAGGCAAGAGCTTTAAAGGCTTTGTGAACCCCCAAAGTGCTTCGTGGGGCATCGAGGACTCTCAAGGTGACCTGAAGGTGAAACCAATCCTGCCCTCATGACTCCTCACTGGTGGCAGAGACAATGAAGGCTGCATCCCTGCTCCCCTCTGGGGCAAAGACAGACCTCTGCCCAGGGATGGGTTTGTGTTGTGGGGTCAGAGGGGTGGAGAAGGCCCACGGGAAGGGCAGCACCTCCCTGTCTTAGCATGTGGAGTGGGTGTCTCACTGCCGGGGAACAATGGGGTGCGTGGCTGTGGCAGTGGGTGCCCACAAAAGGCGACAGCAAGGACACTGGGTTTGTTGGGAGTTGGGCACGCCAATCCCCCACCTCATCCCCCTTTCCCTGCCCTCCTGGGGTGGGGTCCCAGCTTCCAGTGCCATGCTGGGACCAGTCCAATACTGCCCATCAGTCCTTGCCTGCCCTGGGGAGGGCTACGGGGAGGCACTTTGGGGTTGCAGTGGATCTGAGAGAAGACTAACACCCCATGTCCCCCTGCTAGGGCTGGGGGTCCGGGATGGGGCTGCTGGTGCTGGCTCTGGCCGCCTGGCTGGGGCTGGCATCGGCCTCTGAGGAGGTGGGCAACCGCAGCCGGGTCTGGCAAGACGCCCCAGCATGGAG
>NW_008688119.1:2110-12853 GCF_000695815.1 Acanthisitta chloris
AGCCACTTGCCCCCTCCCCAAACCAAGCTCTGCCATCTCGGGGGGGCACAACAGCCCCCCGCCCTGGCACCCCTGCCAGCGCCTCCTTCTCGCAGCCTTGGGGGCCTGCGGGAGCGGCAGGGAGCGGTCGATGTTCGCTACATGATCGTCAACGAGAAGGCGCCGCTGTCCCGCGCCATGCTCGCCGAGCTGGAGCGCCATGCCCCGCCGGGTGTCCCTGTCTACCAGCCCGAGACGGAGGACCCTGATGTCTGGCAGGTCCTGGGGGGTGACAAGGATGACTTCCTTATCTATGACCGGTTAGTGTCCCCAGATTGCGTGAGGCTTTCCTGGGGCTTACAGAGCACTCGGTGGGCTTCCAAAATCTCCCCCCACAGCTGTACTGGGGGGTCCCAGAACTCCATCTCAAGCCAGGCCATGGCTTCTCCCCTCAGGTGTGGCCACTTGGCTTTCCACATCCAGCTGCCCTTCAGCTTCCTCCACTTCCCCTACGTGGAGTCAGCCATCCGCTTCACCCACAGCAAGGACTTCTGTGGCAACTGCTCCCTCTACGCCAACACTACCCAGGAGGTAAGAGCAGGGATGCTCGCTGGAGCCAGGATTCTTTCTCTCCTCTGGCATTGCAAATCAACAAAAATAATCTTTATCTCCACGCTGGGGACAGACTCTGGATTGGCAGCTGCCCTCAGCCATGGTTGAAAGGGAAGGTGATGAAAGGTCTGGAATAAGAGCACTTAAATAGGTCAGAGCTTTCAGGCTGAGAAGGAATAGACTAAAGGGGTCATAGCCAGGTCTGGGAAAGCTAACTAGGACTGTTCTGATATAAGAAAGGGGCAGGCAGTGGACACAGAGGTGGCAGCTCAGAGCAAAGAAAAGGATGTAGTTTTGAGCTCGGCAGGTGATTAGTCACTTCCTAGGAGAAAAATCCATCCAGAAATACTAAATAAAAAGTCCCTTCTCTGGACTACAGACAGCTTGAGCCAAGGGATGTGGGTACAGATGCTTGTGTCCTGTGTGCTCCAGCTTCTTCTGTCTTCCCTGTGCCCTGTGCCAGGGCTGGAGAGCTGCTGACCCACAGTTTTCTCTGTGATGGATTCTGGTCAGCCTTCATTCCAGCTCACAGCCATGCTGACAGGCCTTCTGCAGGGCTCTGTGGGCATTCACATACCACACCATTCCTTGTGTTACCTTCCTCAGGCTAACAGTACCATGGAGGTCCCTGTAACCCTGAGCCTGCTTCCCGAGCCCGAGGGAAAGGAGTCAGAGACCCCCATCCACCAGCACAACCCCCTAACCACGAGGTCAGCCATGAAAGAGCCACAGACCCACGTGGGGACCACAAACCTGCCACCCATGCTCACCACCACCATGGAGACCATGACCAGCTCCATTACGAGGGGAAGAAGCAGAGGGAGGAGAATGAGCACTAAGCCAGGCTGGGCAGCCTCGCAGAAGCCAGTAGTGTGCAGACCACTTCAACTCGCTTCACAGAGGTGCAGAAGGACTTGCTTTGGGCTGCTGAACAACCCCCTTCAGCAACCCCCATGTGGGTCACACTCCCATGCCGTGACAGAGATGCAAATCCCCATCGGACCGTACTCAGTGCTGAATTGTCAGCCCCAGGGCTTAGTTCTGAGCCTTCCTCTGCCGCTGCCTGCCTTTCTGTGCTCAATGAAGCCTGCCGTGCAAACCGGGAGGTCCCTGGTCACTGCTGGCTGACACTGCATAGAGCAGCAGGGCAGGGGTGGAGGGGCCGGAGCTGGGATGGGAGCAGCACTGCCAGCACCCTCTGCCCATGCCGGCACCCCTGGGTGTCCCGGCCAAGGAGCAAGGGGAGGGCGCCGTGTGCCACGCAGGATGCGGTCCCAGGGGACTGGGAGCAAGAGGAGCTGTGGGAGGTCGGTGGGAGGTCGCAGGTCCCCGAGGTCCAGACGCAGTACCCCCATAGCTGTCCCATGCTGGGGACCACCCAGGCCGTGCACACGGGTATGTGCAGTGGTGGTGGGTGGCCACGAGATGGTGGCCTTGTCCCCTCTTGGAGACCCAGAGCTGTATCCAAGGGCCCACAGCCCTGGGAGGATGGGGTGAGGATCCTGGGGTCTGTCCCTGGGGGGAAGCGAGGTGGGAGGGCGATGCGGATATCCAGAGTATGAATAAAACCTCTGTGAAGCGACCCGTGCTCAGTCTGGCGTCTGGTGGGGTCCCGTCCCAGAGAGGGTGGGGGCTCGCTCAGTGCCGGGCTGTGCTCTGAGCACCGGGAGCTCATGACACAGCAGCTGGTGGGGATTTACATCCCCTGGGCAGGGCTTGGAGGTAAAGGGGTTGAAGACTGAAGAGATCCCATCTCTTCATACCTTCTGGTTTCCCACTGCCAGAATGGGAGCCCGGGGCATTAACACTGCACTGCTATGAGGACGTTTCGCTCAGCACCTCCATCTCTGGTTTGTAGGTATGGTTTCGGGGTACCTGCCCCAAACTGCTGCTCATTCCCACATGCAGTCCATAGTAATTGAAGGCATCTTGTCCCCAGTGACCAGACCAGTCCCCATTGTGAGCACATCATGGGGCTCCCTAGCCCTCAAGCAGTTGGGTGCTGCATCCCAGGCACAGTCATACTTGCCTGCACCTTGGGCTGCCCTCAGGCCTATCTCTGGCCTTCACTCCAGCTCCATCCATTGTCCCATGGAGCCCCACTCAACACCTTCCCAGAGCTCCTCACCTCCTCTCCAGGCCCCAAAGCCTGAGTGGAGAGCAAAGAGATTCTGCTCTGCATTATGTGATGCCATGTGTGGTGCATGTCCTGCTGCTGATGATTTGAGCTGCATTTCTGCACCCCTCCACCCTGCCTCTGCTGGAGGATGCTCTGCCCAGTGACTGGGGTAAGAATCAGGGTGAAGAGGAGCTCTTCCTCACGGGGATGAGGGCAATGGGATCAGATGGGTCTTTCTCACCAGTCCGGGGGAGCCAGCCAGGCTCTCCCATGGAGTGCTGGCTGAGACCTTGCTCCCCCTCCTCCACCTCTCCTCCCCCTTCCTCCTCTACCTGCTCCCAGTAGCCTGCAAGGGCACCTCTGTCTGCTGCTCCTGCCATCAATATTGAGGTTATCTTTTTCTTCTGGCAGCTGCTGTAATTGAAACAAAGCAGGCCGGGCCTCACGGGCTCCGCTCCTCTCGCTCATTTTGCCAGTGCTGCTGAGACAACTAATTCATCTTATCGATGCATGGCTGGCCTCTTTTTCACCAGATCCAGACAGATCCCTCTCCCCACCATGGCTGGTGGGAGCAGGCTGTGTCCCTGTGGCATGCTGCTGAGTGCTGCTCTGATCCAGCCTCTCATCCTTGGCTTGCCTCAGCTGGGTCTGGCCACCAGCAGGAGATGCCAGAGGAGCCAGTCAAGGGGAAGAGGTGCAGACTGGAAGAATTCATGTGACTTTTATCTTTTTCTTCTTCTTTCTGTTGCTTCCTCAGCACTTTTGTTAAATTCCACATCCTTTCCTTGCACAGCTCCTAAAGGTGCCCCTGGCAAGGAAGTGACAGGCGAGGAGTGGGAGATACACAGATTTGCATTCCCTTGCTGATGACCAGATCTACAATTAGCCGTGGCAGAGAGAGGAATCCTGTCTGGTGCTGGGTGGGTCCAGTGCAACTGCTATCATTTGGTTGCCTCCCAGTTGATGAATTTCCAGCCCTGAAGGCAGGGGAGGCTGCCTCAACCTTGGAGGAGGGTCCAGGGCCAGAAACTAGGTCGGAATTCAGGTCCTGGCAGTGCTGTGCCTCAGTCCCCTGGTATCTGTGGCAGTGCCACCAACCTGGAAGAGGGTGTACCATGATACCCTGATGTCTGTGGTTGTGTTGTCACCCCACAAGAGGATGCAGTGTGGTACCCTGGTACCTGTGGCTGTGCCACCACCCTGGAGGAGGACAGATGCCAGTTTCAGCTTACATGCAGCCTTGGCCCTGTGTGCTGGTCCTGCTGAGGGCCAGGCAGATCCTCTCGGGAGAGGGGGAACAGCCAGTCCTAATGTCAATAGAGGCCTCTTGTGCAGCGATGCTGTGTCAAGAAGAGGAATGGGTCCCTCCTCCTCCGCCCATTCATCTGGCAGCCGGGGCTGGCGAGCTGCCAAGCCAGGCTGCTTTGGAAACATTTCATTGAGGAGGCAGCTGAGCCTAGGAAAACAGAATGAAAATATACAGAGGGATCACTGTTGTTAGGCAAAATAAATGCAGGCAACTGCATTTCTGTTCCCCAAGTCCAGCCCAGCCGGGCCCCTCTGGCTTCTATGGGGTCAGGGTGAGTGCTGCTGCCTGGGAATGGCAGCAATCTATCTCCATTGTGCATTAGGAGCTAGGGAATGAGGGCTGGAGAGACCGTCCATGGCTTTGGCCAACTTGCTGATGCCCTTAGAGAAGGGGCCCAGACTCATCTTGGTGTAGTGTTGGCCAAGGACAGAGCAGAGAAACAGCAGCAGAGATGAGCCAGCAGCACAGACTCGCGTTCCCTGCATGGCCAGCAGTGTGGGAGGCTAATGAAGATGGGGCTGCAGAAGTGTATCAGATATAAGCCTCATTCATTCTCATCTCGCTCTCCAGCTTCAACCATGGGACCAGGGAAGGCATGAGGCCCCCAGTGGGACAGAGTCCAGTCCCTGAGTTGTCAAAGCCCACTTGCTTGGCATGCCCCATCTTTTGTCTGCTGGCAGAAGGAGAGCAGAGTCACCCCAAAGCAGCCCTCAGGGACAGAGGCTGGAGACACCTCTCTGACTTCTGAGTAAAGACGCATTCAACAGGTTCACTTTTCCCACTGTTTCTCCGATAGCCTCTCTCCTTCCTCCAAACTTTCTCCATGGCCGCTTGCTGACCTGCGAGAGACCCATCCCAGCTCTCGTTCCCTCCCTCCTGGCAGGTCCAGGCTGGTTTGGGGAGGCAGAGCTGGAGCCCCAACCACATGGGATACCAAGGCTCTCATCCCCACACAGCTGCTCTCTGTGCCACTGTGGCACAGCTTTGTGTGGCTTCACCTCCTCTCTTTGTCCACCCAGCACAGTCTGGTTCTGTTATTTATGGTTTAGCTCAGGAGTTTGAAAGGAGCCCAGTGTGAGCAGACAAAACCCAACCCACACTCTGGGAGAGACACATCTCACCAGCCCAACCCATGTATGGATTTGCAGCATGCAGCAGGTGCCCAAGGCTGAGACTGAATTCTTTTCTGGTCCTCGTGTTTGTAGCTTTGCTAAAATTCAGGTTTCTCGCTTCCACACCCCCACCCCCCCCGCCAGGAAAGCATCTAGCAAGCTACTCCTTTTTTGCTGCCATTTGAGGGGAGATTTGCCATGTCTCTCTCCATCTGCCTCTCCTCAAGACAAGCTGGGTGACACTTGGCTCCTAAATCCCCACTGCTGAGAGTGGCCTGGCATGATGGCAGATGTGACAGTGATGGCCCTCATGGCATGTGAGGAACCACAGCTCAGTAGGGCTGCCAAAATGCTGCAGATGACTGTAAAGACCAGCAGGACCAGGCACAAGGAGAAATAGTATAAATTGGGCTGAAATTACTTTCATCAAAGCTGTTTTCTTATTAGTTTCTGTTGCCCCCCAGCCAGCCAATCAGCATGCAGTAGTAAGGCCACACAGCCAATTGTCATCCAATGATGTGGACAACCAGCCAATCAGTCATGGGGCACTGCAACCTCCCAGCCAATCAGCCATGGGGTATTTTAACCTCCCAACCAATCAGCCATGCCTTAAGCACCCAGATCAAGTGGCATGGCCCTGGACAGGCAGATCTGCCTGTCCCATGGATCGTTTCCTGCCTGGGCTCCAATGATCCCTTGTTCCAACATTAATTACATTCTATTGTTAAGATTTTGTAGCTTGTCTTTTGTGTCTGAGTTTGTCCAGCTTTCAGCCTCTTCTGTATTGTTATTTTAACTCACAGAGTCTGTGTGTTATCTTGTCTTATGTTACAGATCCTTTTCTCTTCTCCTGAAAAACTGAAGTTGGTTCAGTGTGTTGTTTCCCATCAGTTTCTCCCCTCCTTCCCTAGAAGAACTTTCCTTACCCAGAGTTATGTAGATTGTAATTACCATTTGCAAAGTGTCTTAAATACAGCGGGTGGAAGGCTGGAATGGGTTATCAGGTTCTCTGCCCACAGAAGGTGTGTGGGACCCTGGGTGATGGAGGGCAGAGGGATAAGCTCCAGCCCTGGCCTGACTCTGACTTTCCACCCAGCTGGATGCTGCAACCCCTTCACATCTCCAAAGCCAGAGCAGACTCTATGCTAAAGGCTAGCAGGAGCATTGTCTACTCCTCACTTTGCCATCATTTATTCATACTTTCGTAGCCTGCAAAATGATTCCCTGGTTATTTTAGCATCTCTAATTAAGGGGAAGGAACTTCAGTGGCTGAAAGGGGGGGCAATGGGCCTGGGGGCTGCTTTCTGCTGAGCTCAGCCCTGCAGCAGCCAGCCTGGCTAGGATGGACGTCTCTCTCCAACGTGGGACTGAGTAACTTTCTGGAGCACTTTGTGCTTTTAGGCTCCATGCTGGGGAGGCAACTGTTTCTCTTGGAAGCCGAGGGTGTTCCCCCAGCAGCTCCTCCGTGCTTAATTGCTGCCTGCACAGCAAATGCGTTTGCTGGAAGGGTGCAGAAATCTTCGTGGCAAGACAGAGGCTCAGCATTTTGCTTATCTTATGGGGGCTGGAGGAAGGCAGCCTTGGCAAGCCAGAGATGCAATGTCATGTGTGGGGGAGAGAGGGGACAACAGTTCCTGACAGCCAGAGCCCTCTATCCAGCTACAAGAGGGAGTCTGGATCTGCCCCATTCCAGCCTGACACCTAGTACCCAAGCACCTCACTCCATTTTTCTTCCTTTCTCACTGGTGCCCCAGACCATTTTGTTCCTCCTATCCCTCTGCTCCTGGATGTCCCCTCTCCAGCCATACAAAAGAGCTCCCCAATCTCCACCCTGCCCCATACACAGACTCCATCTCTGCATCAGGGCTTGCTGGCTCCCACCGGTCACACACCCCACTCTCTCTCGCCGAGGTCCTCCAGGACTCCCAGCCCTGCCAGGTCTAAACTCCTAGTACCTGTGGTAGAGGTAATGTGTCACAGGGTGCCCTGGAGAGGGAATGGCACAGTGCTTGTGTGCAGGCATCCTCGATCCTGGGTCAAGGATGCCCTGTGGTTTTTCTTGGGGATTACTGTCCCCCTTGGCAGAAAACAATGGGCAGAGAAATGGAAATATCCTGAGCGTGCCCTGCTTTAAACCTACTCATCCCTGAGCAAATACAGGGACATACAGGCAAGTAGAGCTGTTCCTGTGTCAAAGTCAGGGTGAGAGCAGCCATCCTGCACCTGATCTTGGAATTCAGCCAGGATCTTGGAGAGGGGAGATGGTACTTTCAGTCCTTGCATTTCTCTCTTGAGTACACAGACAATTTCAGTCACACCTGAAGGAGGTCTCTGAGCTTGTCAGTTCTGGAAAGTTTCATAAAATAACTGGCTAGCTAGTGAAAAGCCACTTTATTAGAGTCCCTGCTGAAAGAGAAGCACAGCAATAACTCAGCACTAATGAATCAGTGGAGAATCCACAGGGGATTTGAACAGTTTGATGGCAAAATGCTCCAACTACAGCCTATGCTTTGTTGGCGGCCTTACTAGGCACCAGAGAATCTAAAAATGGGGCTCAACTTCATGGGCAACCAAACCAAGGTGTTCCTCCTGTTGCTTGCAAGGCCAAATATTTCCTAAGTCAACACTCTCTGTCTCTTGCTGGACATAGGCTCCACAGGGCTGCTAAGGAATAACTACCCTGGACAACAGATCCCTCTGCTCCCGAGTGCATTAAGGCAGGGGAGCTGCAGTTCCCCCAGTGTGTCCTTTCCTTCCTGCGTCTGCTCTGAACATCAGCAGCAATATGGGAAAAGCAGAAACAGCCATTCTTCCAACACATACCATGAGCTGGCTGCTGTAGCAGGGAGCTTGCCTGCTGCTAAGCCTGGCTTCGACTGCTTCGAAGGAGCAAACCCTCTGTGCGTCAGGAGCCGGAGCTTGGTGACCACCTGTCCTGCTGTCCTGCTCCTTTCCCATTGTTAGTTGGCCATAAAGCTTCTGCTACCCTTGGAGATCTTCATCTGTCACCAGAGGACTTCCCTGGTGCTCCCAGGTCTTGCAAAACTCTGCTGTCACCTCTGCAAGGCTCAGCAATTGTCAGCCATGTTAGTGAGGGCACAGTATTGACTGTTCAGAGTCAAAGCAATGTCAAAGAGGCGTGAGAGCATCCAAGAGACGGGAAGATGTCCACCAGGGAAAGGCAGTCTTTCTGCTGAGGATGGGGCTTAGGTATGGTAGGGAGAGAGGAAAGCAACTACATGAAGGTGTGCAGGTGGGAGCAGCCAAGGAAATGGCAACCCCCTGGGGCTGAGATGTGGCACCAGCCAGCACTTACCTTGTCTGAGCTGGCACCCAAAGAATTTCCCAGGATATTGCACTGCATTGCTGTCTAACTGTGGTGTAAAGCCCGGGGGGCTCCATCCCCTTTGGTCAGCAAATTTTCTAGTGAGGCACTCAAAATAAAATGCTTTCTGGGACCAGCAGGAAAAATCAGCACTTTGTGAATAACACCAGTGGTCAGACCAGAAGGGCTGGAGTCGGTGGGTCACAGCATGAGCAGACTCCAACCAAACAGCCTCGAAGCCAGGACGGGAACCAGAGCTGCTGATGGAAAAGGCTCAGCAAATGGCCGAGCTCAGGAGAGCGTGCGGTGAATTATTGATGTACCTGGTTCCAGGCTCTGAATGAGAAGCATCAGGGGCTGGGCAGGAGGCTGACATTTTGCATCCTTCCCCGGGGAGATGAGGTCTGTCCCTGTTCTCTGGGAGGAGGAGAGCTCTCCCCCTTGCAAAATTCGAGGCAGTAATGAAAGACACAGGGAGAGAAGGGGAGGAATGGGGAGCTGCAAATGTTCAGAATGAAGAGAGAAGGGAAAAATAGATTGGTTTGTCTTTGAAATAACATGTTAACCCCCCAGAGACAGGCTGGCCCGCCACTGCACCGACCTTGCTTTGATTTGAGTCTGGATTATATGTTTTATGCAATGAAAAGTCAGCTCATTTGGAATGAATAACATCCCTGCTTGGGCTGAAGTCTAAAATCCTCTTTATTGGCACTGTCTGGGGACGACGTAAGTAAGGGCACTCAAGGTTGTCACTAGGTGAGCTCTGCAGCTACTGGTGACAGAGGGACCAGACAAGCTGGGGTGCTGTGTCCCTGCCCTCATGCAGGCTCACCCTCTGCCTGAGCAGACCTAGCAGCTGTGGGGAGACAGGGTTGCCTGCAGAAACTCTGTGACACCTGTGCTCACAGCTTCCATCATCAGAAGAGCTTAAGATCCTGCTGGACTGGTCTTTGCCAGGAAGGTGTGTTCTACCTTGGGGCAGGAGGGTGCTTTGGGATGGCCCTGTGAGATCCCTCTGTGCAGCCAGGAAGGGGCAGAGAGAGACAAAGCCCTTCTCATCCCCCCAGGTCCCGCCACCACAGCAGCGAGCAGAGGTGATAGGCAAAATGCTGTGGCCCTGTCACAAGTGCTTCCTGTGGCAACAAACTTACAGAGAGCGAAATGGCCTTCAGGGTTAAAGAAATAGGGACGTGATTCCTGGGGAAAATGTAAACAAATCTGTGTGTAGCTGCTGCCTGAGGCCAGGCCCTGCCACTGTTAGCACTCATTATTTTGAACAAGACCAGCGGCAGCAAGGAACACCTCAGCCTTCAAGGAAAACCTCTTCCTGACCTTCATCGATTAGCATGTGGCTTATTCTCTAAAATGGAGATCTCTCATTGCAGTAGCTGTGCCTGCTCTCACCACCTGCCTGAGACCTGATTCCTTCCCTCTGTGTCCTGTGAAGGAGACCTTGGGCTTGGAGGTATCTCGTGGCGTAGCAAAAGCGCATAATTATTTCCTGTTCCCTAATTGCATCGCCCTGTTATTCCAGGAAATGTACTCTTGCTCTGTCAGTAAGAGTAAATAGGAGATCTCTGCAACAAGGGAGTAACCGGTAATGGTCTAGATGTGACTGAACTGCAGATAGGAAGGAATTGGTCTTGGATTGTCAAAGCACTGAGAAAAACAACAAGAAAACTGAACTCTCAGATCTGTGAGCTCTGCTCTTTCTCAGGGGTTTGTCACTTAATATTAGACAGGGCAAAAAACCCAGAAATGTATTTCTGGGGAAAATCCTGGAATGGTGTACCACTGGACACAGCAGAAAAATGGACAGAGCCCTGGCAGGGCAGCAACCCTCTCCTTGTTGGCACCACGCTGTGCTGGTCCCACGGGTGCTGCCATCACCCTCTGCTGAAAGCAGAAGCTGGTGAGGAGTCAGGTCCCTGGATTTTGGGGTGCCAACTCAGGCAATATGTTCTGAAGGACCTTCCTTTAGTGCAAACCTGCCTGAGAACATACCAGAGCTCCTGGGAGCCAGCACTGCCTGTGTTCTTCGTCCCCGCCCCCCAAGGCCATGTGTGCCACAGAACCCGGTGTTCCCTGTACCCGAGGATGCTGCAGTGATGTGTGGGACGAGCATCTTCACTGCAGGGCTTTAAACGAAAAAGCAAACTCTGATGCCCACGGAAGGGCAGGGCACTGCTGTCTGCCCCGCTACTCGATGTAAAGCCGTAGGTGATCTAGGGGTGAGGCTGGGTGTTGATTTGTGGGTCAGGCTGGGCGCTGGGAGCGGGTACCGCCG
>NW_008688120.1:0-491 GCF_000695815.1 Acanthisitta chloris
TCTGCAGAGGGACCTGGACGGGCTGGATTGATGGGCTGAGGTTCAACAGGGCCAAGTGTCAAGTCCTACATTTTGGACACAACAAACCGAAGCAGAACTACAGGCTTAGGGCAGAGTGTCTAGAAAGCTGCCTGGCAGAAAAGGACCTGCCAGTGCTCACTGACAGCAGCTGAGCACAAGTCAGCAGTGTGCCCAAAAAGGCCAAAGTCCAATGGCATGCTGGCTTGTATCAGTAACAGTGCGGCCAGCAGGACCAGGGCAGTGACTGTCCCCCTGTACTCAGCACAGGTGAACCCTTTTTACAGTTTTGGGCCTCTCAGTCCAAGACACTGAGGTGCTCGAGTGAGTCCAGAGAAGGACAACGAAGCTGGTGAAGGGTCTGGATAGGAAGTCATATGAGGAGAGGAGCAGCTAACTGGGGTACTTTAGCCTGGAGAAAAGGAGGCTCAGGGGAGCCTTTATCACTCTACAATTACCTGAAAGGAGGTTGC
>NW_008688121.1:0-217 GCF_000695815.1 Acanthisitta chloris
GACAGGGGACAGACAGGCGGACAAGGGACAGACAGCCCCAGGGGAGGAACAGAGGACAGACAGCTCCGGGGGGACAGACAGATGGACAGAGGACAGCCAGCCCCAGGGGAGGAACAGGGGACAGACAGCTTCAGGGGGACAGACAGTGCCGGGGGAAGAACAGGGGACAGCCAGCCCTGAGGCAGGACAGACAGACAGCCAAGGGACAGACAGACCC
>NW_008688122.1:0-396 GCF_000695815.1 Acanthisitta chloris
CCCAGAAATGGGTCAGGAGACCTCAAAGGTGGGACAGGACACCCCAGAAATGGGTCAGGAGACGTCAAAACTGGGACAAGAGACCCCCAGAAATGGGTCAGGGGACCTCAAAACTGGGTCAGGAGACCCCAGAAATGGGTCAGGAGACCTAAAAACTGGGTTAGGGACCTCAAAAATGGGTCAAGGACCCCAAAAATGGGATGAGGGGATGGGGGTTGGGTTCTTCTGTGTCGGCTGGCACAGGTCGATGAGGTGACCATACTGCAGGGGGACCCCAAAATCGGGTCAGGAGACCTCAAAAATGGGTTAGAGAGCCCAGAAATGGGTCAGGAGACCCCAAAACTGGGACAGGAGACCCCAGAAATGGGTCAGGAGACCTCAAAACTGGGTGAGGGA
>NW_008688123.1:0-246 GCF_000695815.1 Acanthisitta chloris
GCCCTACCAGGGGTCCTGGTGCTCCCCCCCTGCCACAGAGCCACCAGCACACGCATCAGGCTCAGCCCTGTGCCCCTCGGCGTGGCCTGGTCGATACCCAGTGCCACATGACACAGCCCATGTGGGACACCAGATCAATCCCAGCGGCTGCACAGGGCTGGGGGCAAGGTGCAGCCCAGCCCGGGGTCCCACAGCCCCTCTGCAGCCCCACGGGCAGCCCGGGGGGGATGGAGCAGGGGGTGCTGG
>NW_008688124.1:0-303 GCF_000695815.1 Acanthisitta chloris
GATGGGACTCGTGGTGCTGCCAGCGAGCCCTGGCCAAGCGCTGCGGGAGTGGGTAAAGAGACCCCAGCGCATGTAGGGAGCAGCCCTGGGATCCTGTGGGATGGGGAATGCTGTGGATATGGGATGCTGTGAGCTATGGGATGTACTGAGCTGTGGGATGCTGTGGGCTGTTTTGGACTATGGGATGCCGTGGGATGCCCCGGGCTGTGAGATGCTGTGAGATGCTATGACGTGCCCTGGGCTGTGGGATGCTGAGGGATGCTCTGGGCTGTGGGATGCTGAGGGATGCCCTGGGCTGTGGGT
>NW_008688124.1:539-758 GCF_000695815.1 Acanthisitta chloris
GGCTGCCCTGCACCAGCTGTGCCAGAACTCTGCCTGCAGAGCTGAAGGGCCATTCTTATTAAGTGCTGCAACACTCTCACCAAAGCACAGGGCTCAGGGAGAGCAGGGCTCACTGCCCGCCAGGTCCTTGTGTCACCCACTGGCCCTCAGACGGCACAGCTCCAGGGAGAGCCAGCCCGGGGCCACTGGCTGCCTGCAGTGGAGCGCGGTGAGGGGAAG
>NW_008688125.1:0-268 GCF_000695815.1 Acanthisitta chloris
ACATGTCGTACCTGCCGAAGGTGAATCCTGAGCCGTGGCAGAGGAGGGTCAGGGCCCCCCCGGGGTCTGTTCCCCACACACAGACTCCTCCAGCCTGACAGGAGGAAGGAGAGACCCACATGGCTCAGCTCCCTCCAACTCCTCCTCCTCCTCCTCCCAACTCCTCCTCGTGCTCCTGCTCTGTGCCCTCCCAGGTAGGGGCCATGTGCTACGGTGCGGCGCCAGGGACGAGGGACATCACGTCCTGCCGTCGCTCACGGCCGTGTCT
>NW_008688126.1:0-1236 GCF_000695815.1 Acanthisitta chloris
AAAGTGCAAAGACTTCTTGGCGCTGTCCTGTTAGACAGAGCAGTGATTAGCACACAGAATGGAGCTGAAGAATTCAACTTTTATTACAAAAATGTACAAACAGAAAAAGGGAGAGTTATCAGATTAAAGTGAATAGGAAAAAACCTTGTTAGACAGAGCAGTGATTAGCACATGGAATGGAGCCGAAGAATTCAACTTTTATTACAAAAATATAAAAAAAGAAAAAGGGAGAGTGATCAGATTAAAGTGAATAGGAAAAAACCAGTTTCCATAGCACAGATCTTATGTCTTATCATGGCTTCACTGGTGAAAAAAAAGAACTATTGAACTACTTCTACCAAATCCTGTGCCTACCAGTCCACAGACTGGATCTGTGTTGTGGAAGTACTGGCTGGCTGCTTACCTACTTCCAGCTGAGCAGAGCCAGCTCTGCTGAAAAGCAGGCTCACACAAAGCAGTCTGCTAAAACTTGGCCATTGGAAAAGCAACCTCCAGACAGCCAAACTTTCCAGCTGGAAGAGGTCAGTCTGGAAGATCTGACTTCTATGCTTGCTTGTCCCTGGATCTCAGCCTGCTCATCCAAAGACTTTGTTTCTAGACCAGTAATTTTCAGAGTTGCGAGAAATTCTCGGTCAAAATAATAATTGATATCACACCTGCATATTGAAATTGTGCATTTAGCTGAATGACTTAAGAAGCCACTAATAATAAAAGTACATGACAAAACAGGACAATTATTTCTTCTGCAGTGTTGGGAAAGGAAAAATAGGACTGACACTGACAGGCAGAATTAAAACTTCATCCTCAGAAATGACATGAGTAAGAACAGATCAAAAAATGAACGCAAATCAGTGAACTAGCAAAGAAAACAAACAAACAAACATCACCACCAACTAAAGTACATAGGGATTGAAAAATATGGCAGCATTAAATAAAGGGAATATACAGAGGGACTGTAACATGCAGCCTAAAGCCATATGCAGCTTTAAGATCAAGGCAACACTAAGTGCCTGTTGCTTGGCAATTCAATCTCCAGGTCCAACTGAAAAGCCAAAACCAATTTTAGACAGTCATTTTAGTTACAGAAAGCACAGAGATTAGACAAAGAGGGTGTTCCCGAAGTAATTGAAATGTAAGTTGACCAGGGTGCATGCAACCACTTTAGCTCCTGAGCTGAAAGAAAGGACTGAATTTATGATGAGCACTGAAAGCCACAGCAAAATTTGATGGCAGCAG